>NC_092877.1:55490865-55791579 GCF_028372415.1 Notamacropus eugenii
ATGTACACTAACACAATATATTCACACAGCCATTCATTCAATGTGGGGTTTTTTTGAGCACTTGAGATCCTATATCTGACAAATGTGATGTGAAAGAAGAAAAAAAAAACTAGTGTGATGCTAAGCCTTGAAATATTGTTGATAGAAGCATAGGATTCTGAAGAGGAGAGATAGCAATCGTATAGCACAAAGAATCATTTCAGGGAAGCTAGTGCCAAAGACAACAGAGCACTGAGCTCGGAATCAGGAAGACTCATTTTCATGAATTCAGATCTGACCTCAGGCTCACATCAGTGTGACCCTGGGCAAGTCACTTAATCCTGTTTTCCTTAGTTCCTCATCTGTAGAATGAGCTGGAGAAGGAAATGGCAAAACACTCCAGTATCTTTGCAAAGAAAACTCCCAAATGGGTCACAGAGAGTCAGTTGTGACTTAAAAAAAGAAATAAACAACAAAAAGAATCATAGCAGAATTGAAAGGAACCTTGGAGACCAAGTGTGTATGGGGGGGAGCGTTTATTAAGCACCAGTGTGCCAGACATTGTGCTAAGTAAGTGCTTAACAAATACTTCATTTGGTCCTCATAAACACCCTGGGAGGTAGGTGCTAGTATTAGTATTCCCATATTTACGACTGAGGAAGCTGAAGCAGAGGTCAAGTGATTTGCCCAGAGTTACACAGCTAGCAAGAGTCTGAGATCACATTTGACCTCAGGTCTTTCTGACTCCAGGCGCAGTGCTCTATCCACTGTGCCCCCTAGCTGCCCTGACAATAGTCCAATTTGTCCCTGAATAAGGATTTTTTGTATAATATCTCATAAAGAAGTTATTCAAATTCTGCTTTTGCAACTCCAGATATTAGGAACCGATTACCTGCAAAAGGAGTCTACATCACTTTTGAATTTGTTAGGAAGATTCTTCTTATTTTGTGCCCAAATCAACTTCTTTGAAATCTCCATCTGGTACTCTTAGTTTGGCCCCTTAAGTCCTAGTAAAATAGGTCAAATATCTCTTCTACAGGCTAGTCTTCCAAATACTTGAACACAATTGTCATGCCTTCACCTTCCTCCTTACTCTTCCCCAGGCTAAACATTCCTAATTACTTCATGGATAGTGAAAATACCACTGTTTTCCCAGTCTTCCAGGTTGATAACCTTGGTCTTATCTTGGACTCACTTTTCCTCATCCCACATATCCAAAGTCAAATTTTCTTTTCGGCTCTAGTCTTTTCATCAAGAATGCTTGAAAGTCCTCTATTTCATTGACAGATCATTTTTCCCCCTGAAGTATTATACTCAGTTTTGCTGGGTACGTGATTCTTGGTTTTAGTCCTAGTTTCTTTGACTTCTGGAATATCATATTCCACGGTAACGTAGAAGCTGCTAGATCTTTTGTTATCTTGATTGTATTTCCACAATACTTTTGTTTCTTTCTAGCTGCTTGCAATATTTTCTCCTTGACCTGGGAACTCTGGAATTTGGCCACAATGTTTCTAGGAGTTTCATTTTTTTGGATCTCTTTCAGGAGGTGACCTGTGGATTCTTTCAATATTTATTTTGCCCCCTGATTCTGGAATATCAGGGAAGTTTTCTTTGATAATTTCATGAAAGATGATGTCTAGGCTCTTTTTTGATCATGGCTTTTGGGTAGTCCCATAATTTTTAAATTGTCTCTCCTGGATCTGTTTTCCAGGTCAGTTGTTTTTCCAATGAGATATTTCACATTATCTTCCATTTTTTCATTCTTTTGGTTTTGTTTTGTGATTTCATAGTTTCTCACAAAGTCTTTAGGCTCCATCTGTTCCATTCTAATTTTGAAAGAACTATTTTCTTCAGTGAGCTTTTGAACCTCCTTTTCCATTTGGCTAATTCTGCTTTTTAAAGCATTCTTCTCCTCATTGGTTTTTTGAACCTCTTTTGCCAATTGAGTTAGCTTATTTTTAATGGTATTATTTTCTTCAGCATTTTTTGGGTCTCCTTTAGCAAGGTGTTGACCCTCTTTTCATGCTTTTCTTGCATATCTCTCATTTCTCTTCCCAATTTTTCCTCCACCTCTCTTACTTGATTTTCAAAATCCTTTTTGAGCTCTTCCATTGCCTGAGACCATTGAATATTTATTTTGGATGTTTGGGATCCAGAAGCCTTGACTTTTATGTCTTTCCCTGATGGTAAGCATTGTTCTTCCTCATCTGAAAGGATGGGAGAAGATATCTGTTCACCAAGAAAGTAATCTTCTATAGTCTTATTTTTTCCCTTTTTTGGGCATTTTCCCAACCAGTTACTTGACTTTTGGGTCCTTTGTCAAGAGTAGGATATACTCTGGGAATCTGTAAGATCTCATTTCCTCCAAGGTGGCACAATCAAGCATGTACCTGGTCTGGGAGCCAGAAGAGATTTTTGTGTCCAGAATCTTAGCAGTTTCCTCTCCACAGCCACCTGGCCTCCACTTCTACCAAGTCAGCACTCCATCCCACATATCTAATCAGTTGTGGAATCTTGTTGTTTCCATCTCCACAATATCTCTTCCAGCTGACCCCATCTCTCTACTTGCATAGCCACCACTTCAGCTCAAGCACTCATCACCACTCCTCACAATACTGCGATCACTTTTTAATTGGTCTCCCTATCTTGGCTTCCCAACAATCCTTTGCACATCCGCCAAACCTTTCTATCATGATGTGAATTTCAAGTCAGAAGATGTGTGATTTTCATTAAGCACCAGTATGATCACACCATTCTCTCACTCAAAAAATTCCACAGGCTCTCTATAGCCTCTACAGTCAAATTTATACTTATGTCTTTGTTTGCTTTTTAAAGCCCTTTAGGATATGGGCTCCAGTTGTCTTCCCAGTCTCAGTATACATCACACCCTTTACCATACTGGTCTATCCAATCAAATTGGCCTTCTTTCTGTTGCTCACACACACAACACTTAATCTTCCATTTCTCTGATGTTGCGTTGACTTCATTTCCCGTACCTAGAATGGTCTCCATCCTCACATCCACCTCATAGATTGCCTCTCTTTCTTTAAGGCACAACTGAGGCACCACCTTCTATGTAAAGCCTTTCCTGTTCCTTTTATTTCTTTCTATTTCTCTATACCCTCCCTCTCAAAATATTTTGTGTTTATTCATATATGTGTGTGTGTGTGTGTGTGCGTGCATGTGTGCGTGTATGTATGTCATTTCTCCTAATAAAGAATAAGGTCCTGAAGAGTAGGAGTTTTAATATTTTACTCTTTTTTTGGTACTTTATAACTCCAACCCTTAACATAGTGCCTAGAAGATAATATGTACTTAATAAATTCTAGTTGATAGATTGAATGAATTTGATCCTAGTATAGCATGGTTTCCAGATCTCTTCACAACTTGATCATCCTCCCCTGCTTTGATCATACCACATCTTATGTATTATTATATTCATTTCTGAGCACCACATTTTAAGAAGAACAGTAACCATTTAGGATTTATTCAGAGAGCATTGACCTGCAGGGTGTGAGAGGACTTAGAATTTTGTCATATAAATATTAGTTTAAGGAATGGAAATGTTTAGCATGGTAAAGAGAAGAGTGAAGAAAGACATGAATAGTGTCTTCAAGGGTATGCAGAGGTGTTTTGTGAGAGAAGAATTAAATTTTCTCCACATGGCCTCAGAGATCAGAATGGAGACAAATAGTGCTAGTTAAATTGGGACCACTTTCAGTTCAGCACAAAGAGGAACTTCCTAGCAATTCTAACTCATCAGAAATGGAAGACACTTCAGTGTTAGTGACTCTGCATCCTCCAAGCATTCAAGTAGATGATGATCCAATATCCAGGCCATTTTTGTATATATTTTGTGTTTTAGAGATGTGTGTTTTATACACACACTTAGATATATACTTATCTCTCCTGATAAAATGTAAGCTCCCTGAAGTCATTTTTGCCTTGGTGTCCCCAGGGCCCATCATCCTACCTAGTACATCGTAGGTGTTTAATAAATGCTTGTTGATTAATTAATTGACATTTTAGAAGGGATTAATACTTTAAATGAAGGGTTGAACCAGGAGAACTTTGATATTTAATCTTTAATATTCTCTGATTTTACATGTGAGGTCTTCAGCAAGTCACATAATCTCATGGAGTCTTGGTTTCCACATCTGTAAAATGGGGACACTATAGAACTTGCCACTGTCTCTATCATGGAGCTGTTGCAAAGATCAAAATAGATATTGGATGCATGAACTACAAAGTGCTGCCCCAATGAGACATGAGGAAGATGACTGTGATGGTTCTCTATCCCTTTGTTCCTTGTCATCCTGCTCACCCCAGTCCCCTTCCAGGCCATCACATCTTATACAAGAGAAGAGTATTGGCCCATGGTTCTCCACAGATGCAGATACTGACTGAGAGTAAATTCCTCAGAATATCAGAGGCTCATTTTCCCAGTCTGTCAAAGGGAAATAAAAATTCTCATTACCTTATCCCCTATGTAGCTATGGAGAAAGTGTTTGATCAGATCTCAGTATCACAAGACATCCAAAACAGAAGGACCTTCAGAATCTATTTAGTTCAATCCAACCTAAACAAGAATCCCAGCTACTTTACTCTTAAGTAGCTGTTAAGCATTTACTTGTAGTGAAGGGGAACTCTCTGCCTCCCAAGGAAGCCCACTGCACTTTTACATAGCTCTAATCAGTGGGAAAATTTTCTCTACATCAAACTCAAATTTGTCTCTGAGACTTTTACTCATGGCTCCAAGTTCTCTCATTTGTGGGTGGGGAGATTTGGGAACCTTAAAATTAAAAGGAATATGAGTCATTATGTCTTCTTTATCAAACTGATAATCCAATATTGCTAGTGTGAAGTGTTCACCTGGCAATTTTAGGTATCATAGGATCATACACATTCCCTGACAGTTGCAGCCCAGGGATCACTTTGTTCAGTGATCTTCTGATTATTAATACCAAACAATATATAAATCCTGGAGACCCAAGCTCTTCAAACTTGTTTACTTCGGTCACAAAGGATGACCTGTGCAAAATCCAGACAGAAGAACTTCCTATTTTAATGATTTTCCATGTATTCTTCTTTGCAGGTAACAATATAATTTACAAATGCTCAAAGTCCTAGATTATACCAGGGCATCCTTGATGATGATGAAATCAGAGCATATTAGCAATCCACACAGAAAAAGCAAATGGATGAATATTGCATATTATATTATTATCCAGATTATGACTGACAGTTGGACACTAAATCATTAATTTCTTCTTTTAATGCATATGTCTTGGAAAGGTATGGAAGATGGACAGTGAACGGAACCTTGAACAGAGTTAGATGAATTGCATGTAAGAAATTGTACAGTGTTTTCAATAATTCCTTGCTATTTCTTGCTATGAAAACCTTTTATAATGACATACAACTATGAAGTTTAGCACAGCACCTTGGTACAAAGTAGGCATTTAATAAATACTTATCCTAGCCCCACCTTTTCAGAGAGTTAGAGTCACAATTGGTTCAGAGGGCAATGGAAATACCTATAGTGGGTGTAAATAGTCAGCAACCAAGTACCAATAATTGCTTGTGTGCCAGATAGGGCCTAGGAAAGTACTGTCAAGTTCATATAGAAAAGGGAATAACTAAACTATACGTAAAGATCCCTGGAGATCACATGACTTAAAGACTACATATTAAAAATAAAAATTTTTAAAACTGCATATTAACACAATTTATGTTCTATTATATTTTCTTCATTTTGCTAAATGTTTCCCAATTACATTTTAATCTGATTCAGCTGTTCTGGGAGTGTCGCCAGACAACTCTGGCATACAGCATGAAGTGCTTGAGGACAGGGATTATGTAATTTCTGTCTTTGGATCCTCAGCACCTACACAGTTCCAGGAACATAGTAGGTGCTGAATAAATTTCTGTTGCTGATTGATTGCTTGAAGGCATGATGATGGAAAGGCTATACTGGTATCTACAAATTATCTTAAGGCCCAGAGGATGCTTTATAGGGGATTTATGAAATACATAAATAAGAATTTCACAGAATTGAAAGGGACAATGGATTATGATTTTCAAAGATGCAAGAGATGCCCACAGGAATGAGATAATGTATCCACATCACTAGATGCCCAAAGTGGTATGGCAGAAAGTACTGGAAGTTAAGGCACCTGAGTTCTACTGATGGATTGATCTTCCACTTACTTGCTGTTTGACCTTAAGCACATGATTGTCCCTCTTTGAAATCTGTTTTCTGCTATAAATTGAGGGGAGTCAATCTACCTTGAGAGGTATCTTGGGGATAGCATATAGATAGTTGGCCTCCAAGCCAAGAAGATCTAGAATCAAGTCTTGTCACCGACAAAAATTTGTGACCTTGGGTAAGCTATTCAATTTCTCATTGCTTCCTTAAGGCAACTTTTTAAGGAGCAGGCAATGATCTTCATTATAAGATGGAATTTCCTCACTGGGAATTCCCTATATCAATGAAATAACAGATTATTCCTGTCTCATACCACTGTTAAATAGATCAGTTGATACAATTAATGTAAAATCAACTTTAAAAGGAGATCGATAATAATGAGAATGAAATATACAAGCTATTACACCTTTTAGCCTAATTTTTCCTGTGCTTCCAATAATAGTTTTTCAAGAAAACTTTCTTTCTGAGGATTTCCTAGTTGTGAACAATAATGTTCTAGGGTCTCGGTCTGAAAGAATATACATCATCCCTGATACAGTAGAGAGAATGGTGGGCTTGGAGTTAAGAAGTCATGGGTTCATGTCTGGCTTTAGATACTTACAAGCTTTGTGGCCCTGGGCAAGTCACTTAATTTCTTTCTTTTTTTTTTTTGACATTTTACTTTTTTTCTTTATTTTCAGTGTTCTACAATCACTACCATATAACTTAGATTTTTTTCCCCTCCTTCCCCCCTCCCTCCCTGAGAAGGCATACAATTTTATATAGGTTCTACAGGCATTCCTATCAAATACATTTTAACCATAGTCATGTTGTGTATAAGAATTAAAATGAATTGGAGAAATCATATAGCAAACTAAAATGTGACACAAAAGAAAATGATCTGCCACATTCTACAATTGAATTCCATAGTTCTTTCTCTGGATGTGGAAAACATTTTACCTTAAAAGATCATTTGGAATTTTTTAAGTCGTTGCATTGCAATGAAGTTCCAAGTCTACCAGAGAAAACTCTTGCACACTGTGGCCGTTGCTGTGTACAATGATCTCCTGGTTCTGCTCCTTTCGCTCAGCATCAGATCATATAAGTCTTTCCAGGTGTCTCTGAAGTCTTCCTGTTCATCATTTTTTATAGCGCAATAGTATTCCATTACATTCATACACCATAATTTATCCAGCCATTCCCCATCTGATGGACATCCCCTTGATTTCCAGTTTTGGGCCACCACAAAGAGTGCTGCTATAAATATTTTTGTACATGTGGGACCCTTTCCCATTTTTATGATCTCTTGGGGATGAAGTCCTAGAAGCAATATTGCTGGGTCAAAGGGTATATACATTTCTGTTGCTCTTTGGGCATAGTTCCAAATTGCTCTCCAGAATGGTTGGATCAGCTCACAGCTCTACCAACAATGAATTAGTTTTCCAGTTTTCCCACATCTTCTCCAACATTTGTCATCTTGCTGTTCTGTCATGTTAGCCAATCTGATAGGTGTGATGTGGTACCTCAGAGTTGTTTTGATTTGCATCTCTCTAATCAATGGTGATTTAGAGCATTTTTTCATATGACTATATATATTTTTAATTTCTTCCTCTGAAAACTGCCTGTTCATATCCTTTGATCATTTATCAATTGGGGAATGACTTGTATTGTTGTACATTTGACTCAGTTCTCTATATATTTTAGAAATGAGACCTTTATCACAGACACTAGTTGCAAAAATTCTTTACCAATTTTTTGCATTCCTCTGAATCTTGGTTGCATTGGGTTTGGTTGTGCAAAAACTTTTCAGTTTAATGTAATCAAAATTATCCATTTTGCACTTCATAATGCTTTCTATCACTTCGTTAGTCAAAAATTCTTCCCCTCTCCATAAATCTGATAAATACACTATTCCTTGCTCCACTAATTTGTTTATAGTATCAATCTTTATACCTAGATCATGTACCCATTTGGACTTTATTCTTGTGTATGGTGTCAGGCATTGGTCTATGCTTACTTTCCACCATACTATTATCCAAGGTCACTTAATTTCTATCCATCACAGCTCTTCATCTGTAAAATTAGGAATAATAGCACCTACCTCCCAAGGTTATTGTGAGGATAAAAATGGGATAATATTTGTAATATGCTTTGAAAATCTAAAGTATGATATACATGCTAGATATGATGATGATGATGATGATGTCATTACAAAGTAATGAGACTGGATTTTGAATGTGGCTTGAGAAAACTAATCTTGTTTTTTTATTTCTCACCACACCCATTAGCAATAGCATTGTTAGTTCTCTGTGAATACATGGGCCTTTTTTCAGTCATGTCCAATTCTTTATGATTCCATGAACCATAACACACCAGTACTGTCCATGGTACTTTCTTGGCAAAAATACTGGAGTGGTTTGCTATTTCCTTCTTCAGTCCATTTCACAGATGAAGAAATTGAAGAAAACAGGGTTAAGTCACTTGTCCAGCTAGTGAGTGTCTGAGGCCAAATTTTAACTCAGGTCTTCCTGATTCCAGGACCAGTGCTATATTCACTGAGCATCCTAGCAGCTTCTGCACCTATAAGTAAAATTCTGCTGTGTTTAAAATGCTGTACTAGGTGTTAGAGGAGATGAAGAGTTTAGATAAGACATATTGTCTACCTTCATGTAGTCCAATAGTCCAATAGGACCTTAAGACACAAAACATAGATAACTCTAATATACAATAACACATCATTGACTGATACAAGTAAAATTATATGAAGTCCACAGGGCAAGGATTTTGCTTATTGGGAAGGACCAAGAAAGGTTCCCTGAAGGGGATACAATTTGGGTTGGGCTTTAGGGGATGGAGAAGAATTTAGCAAATCGAGAATGGGAAGGTGTGATGTTCCACAAATTGGCAACAGAGAGAGCAAAGGCCCAAAGTCACAAGATCAAAGAATGTTCAGGGTCAGGAAACTGAGGAAATTAGTCAAAGTGTAGAGTAAATGAAGAAAATAGATGAGCCTGAAAACATTGGGTGGTATCAGATTGCGGTGGGCCTGGAAGGCCTAGAAGAGGAGCATGAACTTTCCTTGGGATACTATATAGAACCACCAAAGAGCTTTGAGCAGGAAGTAATGCGATCATATCTACAAATAAAGAAAGGCCAGTTATAGGAAAAAGCAATTGAAGAGGTTAGAGAGTGGAGGCAGAAAGACCTGTTCAGAAGCCATAATCTAGAGGTAATGGAAATGGAGTGTCAATGATATGAATGAAGGAGAAAGGGTGGAACAAATTCCATATAATTCAATGAGCATTTATGAAACACCTACTATATGCAAAGCACTGTGTTAAGCCTTGGGAATACCAAGATAAATTCAGTAATAGTCCCTGCTTCCAAAGAGCTTACATTCTATTACATTCAATAATTCTTTGGTTTTTGGTCACACTTTATACTTTCCAAAATCTTTTGGCCATTTAATGCCTCTGTTGTGTTCTCAATGGCCCAATGAGGTCAATAGTCTGACTACTATTATACTTATTTTACAGGTGGAGAAACTGACATACAGAAAAGCAACTTGCGGGAAAAAAGTCACACAATGTATTAGTACCGTGTGAGTCTTGTATGTTTCATGGCACCTAGAAGAGTTTGTCATCATCATCACCATCATTATCATCATCTCTCTCCATACATACATATATATATATATATATATATATACATACACATGTGTACGTATATGTATACAGACTCAGATATATATGTAGATGTAGATATATGTGTATATATAGGTGTATATATACATATATGGATATGTGTTTATGTGTGTGTATATATATATATGTTTACTGTGGATCCTAGTAAGATAACATACTCCAAAATCTATTTACCCCTTCTCCTCCCCTACCCCATCCTTTAAAAATTATTAATGAGGACAAACTGAGAGAAGATAGAATGATGCAATTAAACACCGGATTTGGAGTCAAGAGAGACCTGGATTACCTTCCATATCTTAGAGCTATGACCCTATCTTCCTATAAAGTCATTTCCCCCAGACAGCAGTGAATAGAGCACTTGCCCTGAGGTCAAGAAGACCTGAGTTAAAATCTTACCCCAGGGATTTACTAGCTGTGGGACTCTGGGAAAATCACTTAACCTCAATTGGTTTCCTCAATGACAAAATGGGGACAGTAATAGCATCTACCTTCAGGGTAGTCATGAGCATCTTTTCACAGTGCCTAGCACATAATAGGCACCTAATAAATGATTGCTTTCTTCCCTCCTTCCTTCCTTTTTGGACCTCAATTTCTTGAGTTGTAAAATGAGAAGGTTGGTCTAGCCAGTTCTTTCCAGTTCCATCTTCCGTGAAACAAGCCTAGAACTCAGATCTCCTGATTCCCATTTCAATGTTTCCTACTATCCCACAGTCCCTTTGGTTATCAAATATCAATATATTTGGGTCTTGGATTAGTTAAACTATAGAGGCAAAAAGCTCCTCCTGCCGCCTGGAATTCCTTGGGCTTCTGTTTCTCCTTCAGCCTGCTGGTCTACATTCTTCTGCGGGTTCTCCCCAGAGCACTGAGGGCTTCCTTTGAAGTCCGTGCTTGAAATCTGAGGAGGCCTGACCCACCTTTCAGCTGCCAATTCAGCAGGTCCCCATGCTGACAACAATCTGCCGACTCTTAGCTCCTGGGCAGAGAGAGGATCACCTCCACTGTAACTCATCTTCCTTCCACCCTCAGGAGTTTCCTGATAGAAGAATTTCAAAAGGGCCAATTTGGAAATGCTTTTAAAACACATAAGTCACTTTTTCAACATGTTACCTCTTCAAGGATCCCTGGTAGAATTCTAGGAGATTATTGTGAAAAGAGGACATTGGAACCCAGGATGTTCTGTCCCTCTTGTCTGGAAGTCTCTTCTTGGACATCTTGGCTTCCTGACCTCCCTGGATTCCTTCAAGTCTTCTTCGAGGCTTTTACAAGTTGACCAACTTCCTCCTCAAAACCCTAGACTGCTAATGCCTTCCCTTTTGGACTGTCTTCCACTTACCCAGGAGATTTCTCCATAGTTGTTGTCATGTTATCTTCCATATTAGAATGTGAGCTCCTTGAAGGAAGAGACTTTTCATCTCTGTATCCCCAGTTCATGGGCACACAATAGGCATTTAATAAAGTCATGTTGATTAAGTTAAAAGGAAACTCAGACCATAGAATAGTAGAGCTGAAGGCTATCTTAGGGCAAAAATCAGATATTGTCACTGCTGGATCTTAGAAGGTCAGAATTCAAAGGAACTTTAGAACCTAAAACACAGATGGAGCTGTAACAGAATTTAGGAACAAAGAGCATAAAACATTAGAGGTATAAGATCCTTTGGAATACAGAACACTATTGTTCATCCTTTGTGAAGAAGACCAAGGGCATCACAATATCAGGGCAAAACAGTGAATGATGAGTGACATCTTGACTTGCATGTGGTTGGATTTCCAATGACTGACCAAGCTCTTGGCACTCCATAGTGTCTATTTCAGCCACCTTCATGGCTATTGGAACAAATTGTTCTCATTTGCCTACTCCACCACGAGAAAAGTCTTTGCATACTTGGAGTAGACATATCCCTAACTCACTGATGGATTACTCTCAGTTACCCTCAACCTGGCTTAGCCTGCCTGATGAGATGGTCTTACAGAGGTGTACAAACACGCTACAGCACAAGTGAGAAGGTAGAATAAGGTAGAGGTAGAAGGGAAGTTTCATAGATTGTCAAAGCTGGAAGGCCTTCTAGAAATCAATTAGGCCAAATTCATCATTTTACAAATGTTAAAACTGATATTTGGAAAGATGTTGGGAACATAGATTTAGTTTTGAAGGAGACCTTAGAAATCAATAAGTTCAATGCTTTCTCTTTGTAAATGAGGAAACTGAGTCATGGAGAGTTTAAATGACTAGGTGACAGAATCAGAATTTGAACCCAGATTCTCTGACTCCAAATCCCAGTGCTATTTCATTGTTTTAAAATTTTATTTGTTTTCAGTGTTCTACAATCACTTCCATATCTCTTAGATTTTTTCCCTTTCTCCTCTTCCTTCCCCCCTACCTCTCCACTCCCTCCCTGAGACAGCATACAATTTTATGTAGGTTCTACACATACATTCCTATTAAATACATTTTCACCTTAGTCATATTGTATAGAAGAATTAAAATGAATGGGAGAAATCATAAAAACAAACTGAAACAAAATGCAAAAAAAAAATGATCTGCTTCATTCTGTGATTGAATTCCATAGTTCTTTCTCTGGATGTGGAAAGTATTTTGCGTTAAGATACCATTGGGAATTTTTTAAGTTGTTGCATTGCAATGAAGGACTAAGTCTATCAGAAAAATTCTTCACACATTGTGGTTGTTGCTGTGTACAAATTTCTCCTAGTTCTGCTTCTTTCACTCAACATCAGTTCATATAAGTCTTTCCAGGCCTCTCTGAAATCTTCCTGTTCGTCATTTCTTACAGTGCAATAGTATACCACAATTTATTCAGCCATTTCTCAATTGATGGGCATCCCCTTGATTTCCAGTTTTCGGCCACCACAAAGAGAGCTGCTATAAATATTTTTGTATATGTGGGACCCTTTCTCATTTTTATGATCTTTTATGATTTTATGATCTTATGATGAGATTCAGTCCTAGAAGCAATATTGCTGGGTCAAAGGGTATATACATTTCTGTTGCTCTTTGGGCATAGTTCCAAATTGCTCTCCAGAATGGTTGGATCAGCTCACAGCTCTAGCAAGGTGTTCCATTGTGTTCCAATGTGTTCCATTACAATACCAAAAGTGTTCCAATTCTCCCACATCTTCTCCAACATTTATCATCTCCCTGTTTTGTCATGTTAGCCAATCTGATAGGTGTGATATGGCATCTCAGAGTTGTTTTGATTTGCATCTCTCTAATCAAAAGTGATTTAGAGCATTTTTTCATATGACTATAGCTTTAATTTCTTCCTCTGAAAACTGCCTGTTCATATCCTTTGATCATTTTTCAATTGAGGAACAACTTGTATTGTTGTACATTTCACTCAGTTCTCTATATATTTTTGAAATGAGGCCTTTATCACAGACATTAGTCGCAAAAATTCTTTACCAGTTTTCTACTTCCTTCTTAATCTTAGTTACATTGGGTTTCATCATGCAAAAACTTTTTAATTTAATGTAATCAAAAGTATCCATTTTGCACTTCATAGTGTTTTCTATCTCTTATTTGGTCAAAAATTCTTCCCTTCTCCATAAATCTGATAAATACACTATTCCTTGCTCCACTAACTTGTTCATAGTATCAATCTTTATACCTAGATCATGTACCCATTTGGATTTTATTCTTGTGTACCGTGTCAGGCATTGGTCTATGCCTAATATCCGCCACACTGTTATCCAGTTTTTCCAGCAATTGTTGTCAAAGAATGAATTCTTATCCCAGAAACTGGGGTCCTTGGGTTTATCAAACAGTAGATTGCTATATTCATTGACTACTGTGTCTTGAGTACCTAATTTATTCCACTGGTCTACCCTTCTGTTTCTTAGACAGTACCAAGTGGTTTTGATGATTGCAGCTTTATAATACAATTTGAGATCTGGTAGGGCTAGGCCACCTTCCCTAGCATTTCTTTTCATTAGTTCCCTTGATATTCTGGACTTTTTTGTTCTTCTAGATGAATTTTGATAGTATTTTTTCTAGCTCTAGAAAATAATTATCTGATAGTTTGATTGGTATGGCACTGAAGAAGTAAATTAGTTTAGGTAGAATTGTCATTTTTATTATATTGGCTCAGCCTACCCATGAGAAACTAATGTTTTTCTCCTTACTTAGATTTGACTTTATTTGTGCGAAAAGTCTTTCCTAGTGCGATTTCTATGGAACCATGTTGTCTCCCACTTGCCTAAAGTCACAACTCAAACATGTAGAAAAAACAAGATGAAAACTGGGATTGAACATCATCAATTCTATCTAAGACATCACATTCAGAAATCATTGAGTACTGAAGCAATTGCATACTTTTGAGACCCTCGAAACATAACCTGGCCTCCTCTTGGGAACCCTTTGACCTCAAACACATTCTCATCATGACCCATAAGGCTCATCCTTGAGGCAGGAAGATGGACCAGAACAGAGGTGTTCTCCACATGTCACACAAACCAAGGCTACACTCCTGAGTGGGGCCAAGCCAGATTAAAATATAATTATGAAAAATTTAATAAAATAAATAAAATATAGCACAACATAAGTAATGTTAATTTGTGGTTTTCTAAGTCAACATGCGGCTTAGGGGGTTTAATGGCCTCATTTCTTTTTGATTTCAATACCATTGGACTAGAGGACTTCTGGAGGTCTCTTCTAATTGTAAGATGAGAAATAAGGCATTGGAAACTCTGAATTCTAGACCCTCAGAGTATATAGGAAGAAGGCCTGATTCATATTTAGTGTCCCTTGCCTCTCCACCCCACCCATCTGGGGCCTATCTTCCTTGAGACCTGAGACAAATTCCATCACCTCTTCTGTCTCTTCCTTCAAAATTAACTTTCATTCTCTTTGGGTGTCACTAGTCACTGGCTTATTAATATCTGGTAAATTAATTCAGGGTAAAAATGTTAGTGACCAAGTGTATTATTATAGTATTTGTATCTTCAAGGAAGCACTAGATGGAGCAATGGACCTGGAATCAGGAAGATTCATCTTCATGAGTTTGCATCCAGCCTCAGATACTTATTAGCTTTGTGACCCTGAGCAAGTCACTTAACCCTCTTTGCCTCAGTTTCCTCATCTGTAAAATGAGTGGAAAAAGTAAAAGGCAAACCATTCCAGTATCTTTGCCATGAAAACTCCAGAGGGAGTCATGAGGAGTTAGACATGACTGAAATGACTCAACAATAACATCAACCTCACTTTCATTTTAAGGTAGCTAGGTGGCAAAGATTTATTAGCTGTGTGACCCTAGGCAAATCATTTAACCATTTGCCTCAGTTTCTTCATTTTTTAAATGAGTTGCAGAAGGAAATGGCAAACCATATCTTTGCCACGAAAAGCCCAAGTGGGTTCATGAGGAGTTAGACATGACTGAAATGACTCAACAATATGTATATATTTGCTCATATATCATCTCCACTGATTGAAGGCAAGCTTCCTGAGAACAAGGAATATTTCATTTTTGTCTTCATATCTCCATTGTCCAGCAAAATGCCTGGCACATAAAAAGTGCTTACTGAGTGTTTGCTGGGAAGATTGGCATTAACCCGCCATGGGACACTGAGCAAGTAACAATAGCTAACATTTATGTAACATCTACTATGTGCCAAGTACTGTGCCTTTAAGCATTTATCTGATTTTGTCTTTCTACAACCCTTATTATTCCCATTTTACAGATAGGGAAACTGAGGCAAACAGAGGTTAAATGACTTGAACAGACTCACACAGCTAGTATGCGTTTAAGGTCCAATTTGAACTCAGGCTTTCTTGACTCCAAGCCTCCAAATCATCTCTACAATCAAGCCCTTAATTTTCTCTCCCATAAATGAATATAGTGGTCTCCAGCTATCTTAGGTTCTTAGTTCTAAGGTAGTTTCTGGCTATAGCATTCTGTTTTAGGTTCTAAGGTCCCTCAAGTTCTGACGTTCTATATACTATATCTCTTTTTTGGAGAAAGGCCCAAGCTGTTTATTATTGGGGGGCTCAAATGAGGTAATATTTATAAAACACTTAGCACGGTACTGGAAACATAGTAGGTACTTATTAAACTCTTGTTTCCTTCCTCTTCCCTTCTTCTTCCAAGATGTGATTTTAACTCTTTCCTGACTTCATCACCCTAACTCAACTGCTTTCTATCCTGAAACAACCCTGCAACATCCCAGCCTGTTCTCCCATTGGTGAATTCTTTCTAGAAAGGATCCTTTCTAAAGGATGAGCCTGATCTGGCTATACTTTCTTCTCTTCCTGCTGTGTTTTTGACTCCATGGACTTTGCCCCCATAGTCATACCCCATGACCACTTCTTATGTGTTACCTTTCCCCATTACAATGTTAGTTTTTTGAGGGAAGGGATTGTCTGTCTTTTTTTTTGCTTCTGTTTGTAACCCCAACACTTAGAAGAATGCCTAGAAACACAGAAACCACTCAAGAACTGCTTGTTTTGTGCCTGCCTGTGTTTTGACATTCTAAGATTTTTAGGATCCCATGAAATTGTAGAAGTAATTTGGGTACCTCAGTAAGACTGGACAAACTATTAGTACCTCCCTTGTACAAAGCCTCCATTTTCTGGTCCAAGATAAATACCATAGATTACACTTTCACATATTTCTCATATAACTTAAAAAACAAAACAAAACACCTAGTTTCCATAAATCCTACTGCACAGTGAGAAATGAGAAACTCCCATGTAAAAATCTAACCAAGTAACCAAAGATGCCGCATAGTGGTCACTTACGTAAACTGCAGTTTCCCCCTCAGCTAGAGTTCTCCCAGATGCAGAAAAAATAACATGAAATTCATGGGCTCTCCCTTATAGAAAGGAGTCTAGGGAGAGATCCCTGTGGCTAACTGCAACTAACCTCTTGATACCTGAGGTGAACATCTTTAAAAGATGAAACAGGTAAGAAAAAATCACTTCCTGTTGGATACAGTCTCTTGATACTTGACGTGAACTATTCAAATATTTATAAATATTTCACGTCAAGTATCAAGAGATTGTATCCAACAGGAAGGAATTGGGATGCAATTAGTTACAGGGATCTCTCTATGCTCAGTTTAGGTGCTTTAAGATCAGATTGGAATTTTTTTTTTCGTTGCGTATCGGTTAAGAGGAAAAGCCATCATGCTGCCTCAGACTGTCCATATGATTTCAAGTCAGATCTTCTGACTCCAAATTTAGTCTTCTTTCTATAACCATACCTGCTTTCCTTTACAGGTAGTCATCAGGTCTTTATTTGAACCCTTAACATGACAGGAAGCCCTCTCCCTCACGAAGCAATTCATTCCATTGCTGACTGACTCTAATTTTAGGAAGTTCTTTTTTATTTAGTACCCAAATCTGCCTCCCTGAAGCCTTCTTCCTCTTCTGTCTTGGGTCAATTAGAATAAGCTTATTTCCTTTTCTCATGGTTTCTTCAGATATTAGAAAACTGCAAGAGATGACAACTCTACTTTCATTTACAATAGGAATATCCTTAGTTATTTCAATTTATCCTTACCTGACATTGTTTTAGAGAGAGGGGATATAGTGGATAGAGTTCAAACCCAGCATCAGATATCTACTATTTGTATGACCTTTGGCAAGTCATTTAACTTGTCTGCCTCTATTTCCTCATCTTTAAAATGGGAATAATAATATTACCTGGCTCCCATAGTTGTTGTGAGTATAAAATGGGATAATATTTGTAAATTGATTTGCAAACCTTAAAGAGCTATCTAAATGAGGGGGATGGGAGGTAGAGACACAGAGAGATGTGTTTGGATTAGGAAGAGGTAGGGATGGGCCAGAAAACGGATCTCTTGCTGTTATTAAATACCTGACTCCACCACAATGTTAATGCTCCAAGGCTGTGGTCTCAGAGAGCCCACTGCAGTGCGGCTCCCCAAGTGCATGAGGCTCTCCCAGAATTAATTGCTGATAATGGAACAAGCCTGTTTCCCTGGAGATGTTTTGAGAATAAGATAGATCCATGTCTGTCTGAAATGGTTTAGGTGCCGGTGTGAGGAAAGATGGACCGGCTCATTTGCGAGTTTCAAACACACTGTCAGAGATCTGGTCTTAAAAACCATTCCAGTGGAAAAAGACCTAGATTTAGTGTCAGGGCATCTGGGTTTCAGTTCACACTCTGATGTTCAGCAGATGTGTGACCTTGGAAAACTGATTTCACTACTTTGAGACGTATAAGAGGCATCATAAGGTAGTGCAAAGAGTACTGGTCTTGCAGCCAGACTCCATGGTTTTAAATCCAAGTTGCAGAGATTTAGCCTCTTTCAGCCTATTTCCTCATCTGAAAAATGGGAAGAATGATACTTATATTGATGACTATAGTGATTTTTTTGTAAGCTTTTAGTGTTATGAAAATAGGAGCTACAATTATTATTTAAAAATTTTTTGTATCATTGACATTCTCCATTGGAAGTCCTCATATAAAGTGAATTCTCTTATATAAAGAATCACTTTCAGAGAAATGTCTTTTATGACAAAATACCCCTTTAAAAAGATAAAAATACATTTATATAAAACTAAACAACATATAAAGTCTGACATTATATATGGCATTTTACGCCTGTACTGCCTGACCGCTATAACAAGAAAGGAAAGTGCATTCTCATTATTTCTTCTTTGAGACTAAGTTTGGTCACTGTAATTTCTAGCTTGATTGATCTAATGTTCTTTTCATTTACAATTTTTTTAGTCTCTGTATATGTCATTTTACTGGTTCTGCTTACTTCACTCTGCCTCTGTTCACACATGATTTTCCATGTTTCTGTGTGTTCTTCAACACCCTTGAAGTAATCAAGTTTTCAGCCTCACAACCTCACTCAACAAAATTTGCTCTCTGAAAAGTTGCCAGTAATTTAACTGCTAAATCTAATTATCTCTTTCCTCATCCTCATTGATCTCACTGCAACTTTTACTACTTTTGACTGTGTCTTCCTGGATAAAATCTTCTCCTTTGTGACACTTCCCTCTCCTTAGTCTCTTCCTACCTATCTGACCTTTACTTCTTAAGCTCCTTTGCCAAGTGACCATTTATCTTATACCCTTGAAGAGTGAGTATACTCCAAGTCTTTGTTTTAAGTTGGTTCTTTTATCTTCTTTCTCGTGTTGATCTCATCAACTCCCATGAATTCAACTTTATTTGTCTTTATAAGGATGAGTCCCAAATTTATATATACAGTCTAATCTCTTGGACTCTAGCAATACATCAACATTTTCCTGAGGAATCTCTACACACATGTCCTCTCAACGACTGAAACTCAGCATATTCCAAGAGAAATTATTTTATACTCTGGTAAACTGACCATTCAGAATTTCTCTCTCTCTCTTCTTCTTCATCTTCTTTTTCTCCTTCTTCCTCCTCATCCTCCTCTTTCTTCCTCTTTTTCTTTCCTTCTTTTTTCTCTCTTCCCCAATATATTGGGGAAATAGGGGAAAAAACATTTGGTCCACTACAGTTGTGGGTACAAGATGTGCAAACATTTTACCCAGAGTACCCTCAACTTTTCTTTTGACCCTGTAAGGAACATTCTTCTTTAATAAGTTACATAGCCAAGATGTATGGAAGCTACTTGAGGATATTTGGCATTCATGAATGTAGATGGCCAATATGAGGAGCCTGGAGCAGAGAGTTGATTGGGCACTAGCTCCTGTGATTGTTGGTGAGTCTACTTGAATCTAATCCATAACACCTTTCTGCCTCCTATTTCTATAGAGCACAGCTGGGAAAGCTGTCTTCCCTTTACCTGTCCACTCACCATTGGGAAGGAGTGGGAGTCAATGAAAGAAGTTTAACAACTTGACTGCAGCCATCACAGTGAGAAAGTGGAAGCCTTTCCTCTAGATGTTTATGTCTCTTCCTATCGAACTTGAAACAGCTATTAAAGTATGAAGCCACTCTAATAATTTGTCCAATTCCATAAGTGTATGCTTTTGGATTGAGAAGAAGTTAACCCAAAAGTGAGAGAGATTTTCTTTAGCTCAGAATGAGGTAGATTTGTGAAGGTGGTGGTGAGATGTAGGGGTGGAGGGAGGGAGAGCAGCAACCTCATTAGAGAATTTCTGTAATGTTAATAATCTCTAGGACAATGATACCCACTAGATTGCTTATGAATCTAGAGGGATTTAAAAAGGAGATGAATCAGTAGGCAATTTTGGTGAGATAAAAAGGTTGGTATGTCTATTCGGGTAAATAAATCCTGCACAGAATCTTCTGCCAAGGTCTCACCTGGCAACACTACTTACCCAATGGAGATGTTTACAGGAAAGTGTTTTGTCAACCTTGAAGCACTATAGAAATTTGAATAGTGGTGATTGTGGTGATGGTGGTAGTGGTGATAAATACTTTACTCACAACACCTTGAGGGGGTACATGGGGAAAATATTACAAATATAACACTTGACTCAAAGGACAGATTGCATTGAACTCTTTCCTCACTGGTGGAGATTGATGAATTGGTATGCAGTTAGCCCATTGAGTCAAGGGTTTACATCCTTAATATTCTGATATATCTGTGATCCTATCCTTCATGGGAAGAGAATATATACCAGTCATGACTTCTTATCCTGTGCAATTCTTACCCACACCCTACCATAAATCTTTCATAAAGGAGTTATCCAATATGTTGGGGCTTTAACTTTGTCTTATTTGTGTTTTGTGGGGACCAGAGCTATATTCAAGAATACCATCTGTTATGTCTCAAATTCACATTTCATGCATGAAATTTTCTGATAGATACGCGTTATCATAGGTGATTAGCTATAGCCTATATTTGTCATGTTCCTCTACATTGCATTTTGGGTCACTTGAAGTAATAGGTACTAATGTGAGTCTTTAATAAGAATAAATAGTAATTATAATAATTGCTTTGATTCATTGGATAATTCTTGAGGAATATGCTTTATAAACTTTAAGGTGCTATGTATATGCAACATTATGGTATTATTATTAAATTAAACACAGTTCCTACTGTCATGGAAACTGAAGTTTTGAAGGTTAGATGGGCATATACACAAATAATCATAGAATAAAGTAGAAAATGATAAATGTTATAGGAAAGCAAGTAAAATGGTTTGAGAATTCTGAGGAGTAAAATAACACTAAGTTTGGAAGGGGAAGAAAAATCAAGGAATATTTCATGGAGCAGACAGCATCTGAGCTGAGGCTTGAAATATGGGGTGGAAATAAAAATGTGCTGGAGAGTCATCTGCTTGAGTCAGAGTGATAATTGCCCTTACCCAAGAGGATCTGTGTTTGAGTCCTGGCTGCAAAATAAGAGTGTTTGAATAGATGACCTCTAAGACCCTCTTTAAGCTTTATTAAGCTATGAACACTTTCAGTGATGGGGAGCTCATTCTTTCACGAGAGCCTATTTGATTATTTGCTGGCTCTGTTTGTTTTCAAGTTCTTCCATGCATGGAGCAGAAATCTTTTCCTAATTTTGTCCTTTCAGACTACAGAGAACAAATTTGCTCCCTTTTCTCTAGAATGAGTTCGCTTATATTGTGTTTAAGGGAAAACACAGCTGAAAAATGCACTGATTACTGAGATCAACTGTGGGCAGATGTTCCTGGCTCACTTCCCCATGCATGGTGTATTATTACAGCTCACATGGAAATACCTCAGGCTCACGGTTTCCCTGAACCCTTCAGCATGTGGTATGAGAATGCCAATTAGCCGCCTACATGAGGTCACAGGCATCCTGGGCTTGGCTACCCTGAATTATTTTAATGTTAACTTTCGGGCAGGTTGTGGGTTCTGCTTTTTGATTTACCGCTCAGCTCACATGATGATGAAACTACTTGTGGAGATTCTGTCCTGCTGAAATATTGAGCCTTCCCTGTGGCTAACCTTAATGTGAATGGCTGAGACAGACTGAATAACCTTCAAGGAAGCTCTGGTCCCTGGTCAGGGACCTCTCGGGATTTTCATAGCTCTTAAGATTCTGTAGAGCACATTTGAGAGAGGCAGTCTGTGCAATGGAAAGAGAGCTGGATTTGATGTTAGGAGGGCTAGGTTTGAGCCATGGTTCTGTCATTAACTCACTATGTAATGTTGGGTAAATGATTTACCTTTTCTGAACTTTTATTTCCTTAGCTGATAATCCATAGCACCAAAGACTTACTAAATGCAACTATAATGGAAGATGCTGGGGATATGAAGACAAAATGACAAACAGTCCCTATTCTCATGGAACTTACATACTATTGGATCTGTTAAAATGAGAGGGTTGGAAGTTGTGATATATGATAATCATGGAATATTAATGTGTTATAAGAAATGAGCAACTGGCTAATTTTAGAAAAACCTGGAAAGACTTATGTGAACTGATACAAAGTGAAATGAGCTGAACCAGGAAAACGTTGTACATAGTAACAGCAATATTGTATGATGATCAACTGTGAATGATTTAGCTCTTCTCAACCATACAGTGATCCAAGACAATTCCAAAGAAGTCATGATGAAAAATGTTATCACATTCAGTGGAAGAACCAGTGGAGTCTGAATGCAGATTGAAGCATACTATTCTTCATTTTCTCTTTTTTTCTTTTGGTTTGTTTTTTTTCTTTCACAACATAACTAATATGGAACTATGTTTTACAGGATTGCACATTTGTAACCTGTATCAAATTGATCACCATCTTAGGGAGGGGGGAGGTGAGAGAGGGAAGGACAACATTTAGAACAAAATTTTTTAAAGAAATTGAATGTTAAAAATTATCCTTACATGTAATTGGGAAAAAAATAAAATAATATTTAATAAAGATGAGGGGTTTAGACAAGGGATGAGGGCTCTAAGGTCCCTTTTGCTCAAGATCCTATGAAGATTTATGGAGTTACAAGTAGTTAGCACAACATGCAATCCTGATCTCATTCACTATGCTCCCAACATTCCCATCCATTCACTGGGTTGGCTGCAAACAGTCACTTTTCCCCTTCTTGACCTCACGTAGTACTTTGCACCTTCTTTATAAATACATTTTCCTTGGGACGAAAGGGTTTTTTTTAGAACCCTATGAAAGTGGCATTCTTCTTACAAAATGAGGTTCATTTTCTGCTATAGACAAAATGCTTATTCTCACTGGTGTGGCCAATAAACAAACAGAAACAATTCTTTCACCCATGAAAGAACATGGTTATGTTCTCCTGAGAGAATTTAAAGAGAATATTGAACCCTTGGAGTTTATTAACAATCATCCTTGGCTCAGAGAATCCCCACATAGGTGATCACCATCAGAGGCAAGACTTGCTTCTCCTTGGAGAACCGAACCAGGAACCATGCTTGGAAGTTAGAGGTAGGTAAATGAGAGCTCAATATAACAAAGATCTTGAGACTTTAAAAACTAACAGATGTGGTGGCTACCTTGCAATACAATGAGATCCCCACCACTCTGGTATGATCAAAGTGAAAAACAAAAAACAAAACAAAACAAAATTTAAAAAGTGATAAACAAAATTGGATAGCAACATAGCCAAACCAGTATGATCTGCATCTTAGAATCATGGGATTTAAAGTTTAAGGGGAATTTAGAGAGTAGCCAGTTCAAACCTCATTTTACCGATAAGGAAACTGAGACTCAGAGAGGGGAGTGATTTGCCCAAGATCACAGAAATTTAAGAGCTGCGGTTCAAACACACGTCCTTGCTCCAAATCTAGTTCTGTTGTCATTCTACCACTAGTCATGACTGCTGCAAAAGGGATTCTTGCTCATGTATTAGGCAGCTGGGTGCCACATTAATAGAGTGCCAGACCTGGAATCAGGAAGAACTGAGTTCTTATTCAGCTTCAGACTAGCAATGGGACCTTGGGCAAGTCAAATAATCTCTGGCTCAACTGTAAAATGGGAAAAATAGTAGCACCTACCTCCCAAGATTGTTGTGATGATCAAATAAGATAATATTTGTAAAATGTTTAGTACAGTGCTTGTCATATAGTTGGTGCTATTAGTAGTTGGTGTGGGTTGAATTAGCTTCTCTCTCTGTCTGTCTCCCTCTCTCTCTGTCTCTCCATCTCTCTGTCTCTTTCTCTGTCTCCCTCTTTGTCTCTCTGTCTCTCTCTTTGTCTCTCTGTCTCTGTCTCTCTGTCTCTGTCTCTCTGTCTCTCTCTCTCTCTGTCTCTCTCTCTCTCTCTCTCTCTCTCTCTCTCTCTGTCTCTCTCTCTCTCTCTCACACACACACACACACACACACACACACACACACACACACACACACACACACACACACACACACACCATGGACTTTTTCCATCCTGAGGTTGAGATAAGAATTCTGTGAGCATTTTCGAAAAGACCTGCATGGTTCTTAAGAAAGGGAATAATGGATAGAAATGACTAGGTCAATATTTAAGCTAAATATGGGGATAATCTTAACAGCTTTAGCTATCCAAAAACAGCATGGGCTGCCCTCGAATGCTGTGAGTTGTTGGGCACATCTTAAAGTAGCCACTGCCCGAGCCCCTGTCTAAGATGTTATGGAGAGAAGCCCTGGTCAGATTCAAGCTAGGCTATATGCCCTCTACAGTCCCTTCTGTGCCCAGGGTCTGTCACTCTTACAGCGCCTCCTATAAAGCCAAACAGGATCATATTCTCAAAGAATAAACGTCTATGCTGATTTGGATCATGGGCTGATTGTGACTTTGGCGGGTGGGTAGGTGACAGGGAAGACCAGAGACAAACTATGGCAGTCTCTTTGCCAGAAGTAACATGATATAGGAGAGACCTAAGGAGAGGGGCTAGATCTTCAGTAGGAAGAAACAAAAGGTTACTCAAGTTCCAGAAGAGGACTGGGATCTAGTCTTATCTTTTATCCTGACTGTGTGACCTTCGCAACGGTGTTTTCCCTTTCAGGCTAACAGTATCCTGATTTATAAAGATTAGACTGGAACAAGGGTTCTTAATCTTCTTTTTTTTTTTTTTTTTTTTGCATTGAGGATCCCTTTGGAAATCTGGTGAAGCCTATGGAGCCTTTCTCAGAATAACATTTTTAAATGTAGGAAATAAAAGACAGGATTATAATTTGTTGCTGTCAAGTCATTTTCAGCTTGTGTCTGACTCTTTGTGACCCCACTGAAGCTTTTAATTTTTTTTTAATCTTGAAAGTGGAAAGAACATTGGCACTAGTCATAGAAACTGAGTTCAAATCTCACCTTTGCTGCTCACTACCTGCATGAAATCAGAAAATTCCTCTTTCTTAGCCCCCGTTTCCCCATATAGAAAATGACGATATTGGACTAGATGGCCTTTGGGTTCAAATTCCAATGCTCCTACTTAACTATCTTCAGAGGGTCTGGGTTTGAATTCTGATTCTGTGCCTACTACTTTCATTCGAGTCCCTTACCCTTCCCAGCCTTTACCTCTCAAATAAGAAATCAATGACCTCTAAGTTCTTTCTGGTTCTATGTCTATGATATGCTCTCATGATTTAGTAAGCACCTCCTACAAGCAAAGCACAGTGCTAGGCACTAGAGATCCATCCAAAATACATCAGTCCCTACCAGCAGAGGGCGACAGCATAAATGCAAGATAGATATAATACCAGATGATTTGAAAAAGAAGAGAACACTGTGACCACTAGAACATTCTAGGGAAATGAGGGCCAGGCAAAAGTCAGTTCTGAGATACTTTCTGGCTGATACTCTATTTTCTATGTTTGAAGATGCTCTTCAGCTCCAATATTCTGCATTCTGTGTTGTAAGGTCCCCTCCTGCTCTGATGTTTCATGTTTCATAATTTTCTCCCTTCTACTTTAATGTCCTCTGATTCTAAGGGTGATTGTTACAGACACTTGAGACACTTTTCCAATTAAATATGAACACTGTTTCATATCTAGAAAATCTTGAAATCACCTGGGGCTTTTGGAGATTTTTGATCAGGGGCTTGGGGAAAGGAAGGAGAATGGCAGGAGGTTGGGGAAGAAATAAGGGTAAAGAATTGCAATAATCCTTTTACATTTTGTTTTGCATTTTTCCATTTCTAGCCTTGGTGCTTGCATACAGTACAGGCGCCGAAATCCCTCAAAAGGCAACCTTGACCCAAGGCTAAACAAAGCCACGTGTCTCTTTGGTTATTACTTACATACATTGAAATAACTTTCAAATGGTTGTCCCCTCCCTCAAAAAAATTCTAAATGTTTTCTGCCATATCACCTTTCTATTGCTCTTTATTTTAGGATTCAACATTACCACAAGTAGGGAGTTAGGGAAGCTCATTTGTGTGAGCATGAAGTCAGCAGATGCTGCTAATAGCCTTAATTAGGGTATCAATCTCTTTCCTCTTACAAACAAGAGATAAATGTGTAGGGAGACAAGTGCTCTAGGCTAGTGTGTTCTAAAGTGGCCCTTACATTAGGGTCATAGAACTGAGAGAGTTTACTAAGGAGAGAGACAGAGACAGAGCGAGATAGAGACACAGTCAGAGAGACAAACAGACAGAGTCAGAGAGAGAGAGATAGAGAGACAAGCAGAGTAGAGAGGAAGACAGAGAGACAGAGATAGACAGACATAGACAAAGAGATAGACAAAGACAGAGAAGCAGACAGAAAGAGAGAGAAACACAGAGACACAAAGACAAACAGATAGAGAGATAAAGTGAGAGAGAGAGACCCAGAGAGAAACAGAGAAAGAAACAGGAGTCAACTTGTCATGGAAGAAGTGTGTAGAGTCCGGATCCCCAGTTGACTTTCTCATTCTATCTCTGTCTGTGCCCCTCTGGGTTACCATATGAGTCCCCCTCCTTTTATATATGACTGAAAGGGGAGAAAGCACTTATCCAACATCAGACAACTAGCAAATGCCTAGGGACTTGATCCCAACATTCTTCCTATAATACCATGTGCTTTCTCTGCAATGCATCAACTTCAAGGCCAACCCTTGTCTTTGTCAAGGAAATTTCCAAGTTAATTAGTTAAACAAGCTAATAAATACTAAGGAAACTTTGAAGAGTGCTAACATGCGGTTCTAATATAACAGATAAGCATCCTAGTCAGCTGGATAAATACAGTATTTGTACAATTTCTTTAAACATCAGACGTGTTAGCTGCTCCCTTGGGTGTCTAACTTACTCAGAACCTGAGGAAAAGAAAGGAAAGCAACAATGTGATAGAAAACTATACTTGTCAGGGAGTCGGAAGACCCACGTTCTGGTTTGCACTCTCTTGCTAAGAGAGTTGTGCAACCTTTGACAAGTTATTTCTGGTCCCTGAGGTGAAACCACTTTCTTCACCTAAAAGGATCTTGTATAAAGGTGAAAACAATCAATTTTGGAAGAGTCTCTTGCATTGCTAACATTTTCTGCTCTATATGCTAGAGGAAGCTAGGTGGATAGAGCTCTTGCCTATGTTAGGAAAATCTAGACTCTAAACTAGCCTCAGATATTTTCTAGCTGTGTGGCCCTGGGTAAGTCACTTAAGCCTCTTCTGCCTCATCTGTAAAATAGGGATAACAATAGCTCCTATCTCCCAGAATTGTTGTGAGGATGAAATGACATATTATTGGTAAAGCACCTTGTAAACTTTGAACTATCAAAATGTAAGCTATTGCTCTTCCAGCTCTGACATTTCATGATTCACTGTCATAGATTGTCATATATGTCCATGTTCTTGGTCTCATGTCTTCCAAACACTGTTTTACTGTGCTGAGACTACCTGAGAACTTGCTATAGGATCATAATTACAGAGCACTAAAGGACCTTAAAGATTTTCTTGTCCAATTCCTTCATTTTACAGATGAGGAAACAGAGGCATTGAGGAAGTTAATCTATTTGCCCAAGGTCTCAAAGGTAGTAAGTGGCAAAGGCATGGTTTGAACCAGTATCCTCTGACTCCAAACCCAGGATTCTTTCTACTATATCCCATTGTATCTCATTCAGATATTCTATTTAGCACAGAATTTGACTGGATTTGGTTAATATAGCTCTCCTACACTGATTTCATACATAGGGGTGTGGAGAGGACCTAGAATACAGAACATAATTCAATAGCATTTAAGTTGAAGTGAAGAAGGTCTCAGTTCATATCCTGCTTCAGATATTGACTTGTGTGACACTGGACAAGTCACTTAATTTCTGTTTCTCAGTTTCTGCATTTATAAAATGGGGATAATCACAGCACCTACTTCCCAGGGGTGCTGTGAGGACCAAATGAGGTAATATTTGTGGAACTCTTTGCATACCTTAAGGTGGTATGTAAATACCAGTTATTATAATTATTCATTTTATTTTTATTTCCCTATACTTTTTTCTTTCTCTAACACATACTTACACTCATATAGAATCCCTCCTGGGCTTCTGATCTCACTTTTTACACACACACAATGATTCCAATTTCATGATGTTCCAAACTCATGCTCTCCTCCATAAATACTCATTTCTCCAATTCCACCACCCAGACTCTGTAGACTGACAGAGAAAGGAGTCTGCCGGGGTGGGAGAGGAAGGACTGCTAGGGGCATAGGTACAGATGTAGGCATATATCAAACTTAATGGAAAAATGACTTTAAATATGTCCACTCCTTAATGGAGTTTGGAAAAAATTTTGAACCAGGAGTTACAAAAGTTTCCATACACAAAAGTGAGTTTATGCTCTCTGCTACCCCCTAGTGGCTTCTTGCCAAATCACTTCATGTGTACCACAGGTTAACCTCCTGTTCCTAGACTCAGATACGCAGCTCCCCTTGCACACGGTAGCCTCCATAAGTGTGTATGATCAATGACTGGGATCTCCTAAACAGATGAGAAAATATGGTTTGCTTTTGTTTGTCATATCTTCTTCAAGGTGAGTGTCTCTAGGGACTTTAATGGGATCAACATTGATTCTGCTTACCTGTGTTCAATCTTCAAATGAATATTAAAATCTTAAAAACAATTTCTGCTTTCTGGGGACATGAAGCCTGTTGGTGGACAGTATCTCTCATGCAATGCAAAGCCTGGATAAGGACTCTTTAAAGAGAAGCAATGAGGCAAATGTGAACACCCCAAGCCCTTTAAATAGCACTTCTGGTGAGGCTCGATGAGGCAGCAGATTCTCAGGCTACTCTGAGGTTCTGCCTTCAGCTGCCTCATCCATTCTTGATCTGGTTTCCTTCTTGCTCATTGTCCAGTCTCCTAGTGTACCCT
The DNA here is from genome assembly GCF_028372415.1 of Notamacropus eugenii. Lineage (NCBI taxonomy): Eukaryota > Metazoa > Chordata > Mammalia > Diprotodontia > Macropodidae > Notamacropus > Notamacropus eugenii. Next base: position 55,519,862 of record NC_092877.1, read on the forward strand.
AAAGAGGAAGGCAGTCCCAAGCGAGATAGATGCTAACCTCAGTCAGTTTCCAGTAGATATCAAGGGATTCTTTGCTTGCCTTGGGGTTTGAGGCACATAGTCTTTTCTCTGCGTTTTGTCCCCTCATGAAGAAACTCAGACCCATTTCAATCTGTACGAATTCTCCCTATCCTTTAAAGACCAACTCAAAACCTTCCTCTGTGAGACTTTTTCTGATCCCCACCATATATCCTACCTCCTCCCAATGTCCCCAGAGATCTCTCCCTGCCTCTTCTCCTACAATGTTCATTGTCAATAACCCTCTCACAAGGGGCCCTTTTGGTGTCTTAAGTAATTATCACAGCATACTGCTGGAAAGGACTTTAGAGACCATGTAGTCCAATCCCTTCATTTGTTATATTTTTTGTTATGTTTTTTGTTACATTTTTTCTATTTGATATCTTATTAAAATTTAACTGTGAACATAAGTACTACTAAGCTTGATTAGTGACTATTCACATTTAAATTAACTTGTTTCAGTACAAAGTGTGGTAATAGTTTTTCAGTCATCCCCTTCAAATTTCCATCAGGATTTTTGTCCATTCATTCTCATTTTGCTTTTTCTCTTTTATGGTTGTAGTCATTGTTCATTTCATTCTTCTGTCACTTTTTTCTTTTTAAAAACATTTTAATATTTTTCCTTGTTTTTATAGAATCTGCCTTTCCCCATTTATCCACCCAAAGAACCATCCCTTATAGGAAAGAATACAAATGACAGGGAGAAAAAGTTGCCTCAAGCTCACCTAACCATCAACCAAGTTCAACGTTGAATGAAATTTTCTAAATCCATAGTTCACTTCCTCTACAAAGAAGGGAGAAAGGTACATTCTCACCTCTCTTCTTTGTAGCCATTAACTTCGTATTATTCTGTTCCAACTTTGATAGCCAGGCATTGACTTTTCCCCAATTTTTTCTATTACAAAAAAAGTTGTTATGAATATATTAGTATATAAGGTAACTTCCTTTCTGTCCTTGACCTCCTTGGTATGCCTAGCAGTAGAATATCTGGGTCAAAGGGTTAGGAACTCATAACTTTCTAACATAGAATGTTAAATATGGGAAGAAATCTAGAACATAGAACATTAAAACACCAGAATAAGAAGTATCTTTAAAATACAGAGCATAGAATGTCAGAGCTGGAAGGAACTAAACAACAACTGATATTTACAGAACATGTTGAAGTTTGTCAAGAGCTTTCCCCACTTTATCTCATTTGAACCTCTCAATAACCTCATGAAGCACATGCTGCAGATATTAGGCACGTCATTTTACAAGTGAGGAAATAAAAATTTGGGAAAAAAATAAGTCTTGTTTGTATTTGCATGGCTTTTATATGTCAGAGGAAGGATTCAAACCAGATCTTTCTGATTCCAGGTCCAATACAATCAATTATATCATGCCACCTTGTCAAAAAAAATAGAATATCAACACTAGAGATCCTTTTTTTTTTCAGATGAGGAAACTGAGAACCAGATGGATTAAGTCCTAAGGTCCCTTCCAGTTTCTAAGAATGCTGACTTTCAGACTTTCTCAACCTGAGAAGATAGAAATGTTTGCTGTATGGTATATGGCAAAGTGGAAATGCCTTTTATATTCCTGAAAATGGAGAAAAAAATGCTTTACAGTACTTAGGTATTTGAGGAGTGAGTTTTCCTGTCCTTTCTCCTTTTTACTGTCCCCACACTCCCTACAAACTTACACACACACACACACACACACACACACACACACACACACACACACACACACCCCACATCGTTGTGATATTACCCAAATGTTGTTAACTATCTGTCCAAAGACCAGCTAAGAAAATGATATTTTTAAAATTTAGAACATTTTCTGGGAAGAGAGGTCAGAACAGGAGTTCTTAAACTTTTTTGTACCATTGACCCCACTGGCAGTCAGGTGAAGTCTATGGACCACTTCTTGGAATGTTTGTAAATACACAAAATTACATGGATGAGATTACAACGGAAATCAATTATATTTAAATAGAGTTCAATACGTGTTGTCTCAATGAAGGCCAAACTAAAGGCACCCAGTAAACCCTGGGTCAGTGATGTAAACCCTCTCTGGGCTTCTACAATTCAAATGGTTGACTTAAAGGGTATCCGTAAGGTATCATTTCAGGTTTAACATTCTATGTTTTAAAGTCTCTCCTAAATCAGATGTTTTAAATCTTGTATAAGAGGGTAACTTCTAGTTCTTTCTGATATAAGGTGTCAGGAAGATTTCTTGACTTCCAGTTCTAACCATCTTCATTCTGTGTTCTGAGTTCCCTTTCATCCCCAAAGATCAGGGGAAGCTAAGTTCAGTGGATAGAATCCTGGAGTCAGGAGGACCTGGGTTCAAATCAGGCCTCAAACACAACACTTCCTAATTATGTGACCCTGGGTAAGTCACTTAACCACTATTGCCTTCTCCCTCCCCCAAAAAAGGTCTAAGGTCTGTGTAATTAGACCTGTGACAGTTAATGGTCTACTTTCTACACTGCCTTTCAATTCTCTCTTTTTAGTGTACCCAAGGTCACTATTAGCTCTGAAATTCTACTGTTTTTCCTAAGTTCCTGTATAATTCTAATATTTTATTCAATGTTCAATATAATGTTTCCTTTCATTTCTAACTTTATAATTCAAACTCTTGGCTTTGCCTATTTGTCTGTAATCTAAACAATCATAAATCCTTTTTGAGAAACTCTTTTCCGCAGTTCTTAGTATTCCACTTCAGTCAGGAAATAAATCAAGGCAATTTTTGGGTGGTGTATCTAAGTTATTAGCATGGTGGTCACATGGAGATTATACTAAAGATGAAAAGTGGTCTGTTTGGTGAGGGCAGAGACAAAGACATTGGACAGTCAATTTTTTAATCCCTAATTTCTGCAATTTCTTCTATAAAATCACTAGACCAGTCTAAGAAGCGGACACATTATTCACACTACTCACACTTTGGATTGTGTGTGAATCAGCTGAAAAACAGGTTTGTAAACTTGATGCTGGTAGGAAAGTGAAAAGTAAATTCAAAAGAAAATGTCACTAACTAACTACAAGGAAGCCAATTTCCCATTTGGACAAGTCTGACTGAACTTCATTACTCTTCTATAGACAGGGTATGCCCTGTATAGTGGCAAAGCATTGAACAGAATTGCTCATGCAATTCTTGTGAGCAAAAGGACTGTGTGCCTAAATGGGAACATAATCAGATGGCCTTTGAAACAGTTTCAATCTCTGATTAATCAATGTATATCATTCTGATAGAACATCTCCAGTGGGAGCTCATTGGCCTTGCTCCATGGGAAAGACCAAGCTTTGGGAGGCAGCTAGGTGGTACAGTGGATAAAGCAACTGACAGAATCAGGGAGAATTAAGTTCAAATATTGCCTCAGATAACTTACTGGTTGTTAGACCATGGACAGCTTCTCATCCTCTCAACCTTAATTTCCCCATTTGTATAAAGGGGATGATGATAACATCTATATTGCTGGGTTCTTAGGAGTATGAATGAGACAATATGTGCTTTCCATAACTATAAATGTTACCTACTATTGGACCTATATGTTCAAATGTTTTTATCGATGGCTCTTTTTCTGGTTCTTCCTCTATTTTCTTCATTCTTTTATATATGATTGCCACCACCCCACAATATCCTCTCCTTGACCTCCCCCCACTTTTCCTACCCACCTTTGTGTCTTGGTGATTCTGCAACCTCCAATGGCTTCCATTTTTAACCTTCATGCACATAACTCCCAGATTGATATGTCTACCCTAGGGGTCTAGTACCATGTTTAGAGATATTGCTGGATAATTGAATAATCTACTGATATCTCAAACCCATCAAGATCCCAAATAATTTCATTACCGTCCAAGCAATCTGTCTTCTTCTAACTTCTTCACATCTGTTTCTGATATGCCTATTCTCCAAGTTACCCAGCTTGAAATCTGAAAGTCATCCCAGCACTGTCTTTTTCCTTACTATATCCATTACTATATCCATTCAATCTCCAAGTCCTATCAATTTGACCTCAGGTTACCTCTTGCATCTGAATCCCTGCCCATCTCTTGGCCACGATGCCCTCCCTCTGACAATCAGCCTTGCTTTACTGAAACCACGAATGTAAGCTCCTCCTCTAGGTCCCTCAGCTTTGACTGGTAAACTTTTACCTTACTTTGTTGTCACAACATGATGCCAGCACTCCCATTTTCCAGCTTTACTTTATGTATGGTCTTTCCCCATTAGAATCTAGGCTCATTAAGGGCAAAGACTATCTTGCTTGCTTGAATTTAATTCCTAGTGGTTTGCAGACTTCCAGAAGCAGTGTAAGGAAAAAAATTATCTATCTATCAATCATCTATCTCACTGACTCACCAGCCTGGAGGTGCTTAGTCTTTACAGGGACCAAACCTCATCCTGGGATTTTTCTTTTGATCTTCTCAAATTGTCCCAGGAGGACCCCTGTTGTGCCCCTATTCTCATTTATTTTTACCTGCACTTTGTTCACCCTAAGGGGCTATTTTATCTCTTTTGTGGGGGAAAATTTTGAGAGTTTGGAATTTTCTGAACTACTCTTCCATCTACCCAGAATCCTCTCCCCTGAATGACTATTTTCAATTATTATTGTAGGAGGCAGTCTACTGAGGAAGGAATGAGCAAGATATGCTAAGCCCAGACCCAAACTCAGATCTTCTAATTACTATTCTCTACTGTTCCAGCATTTTAAGAATCCACTCTGAGATCTATGTTATGTACAGCCATACCTTCTTTTACTGCACTTCATTGTATTGCTCTTTGCAGATAATGTGTTTTGTTTTGTTTTGTTTTACAGATTGTAGGTTTGTGGCAACCCTGCATCAAACAAGTCTGTCAGCACCATTTTTCTCTTTTTGTAATGCTTATTTATTTATTTTTAGTTTTCAACATTCATTTCCACAAAATTTTGAGTTCCAAATTTTCTCCCATTTCTCCCCCCTTGCCACCCCAAAATACTGTGCATTCTGATTACCCCTTCCCCAATCTGCCCTCCCTTCCATCACATTTCTCCCTTCCTTTATCCCGATCTTGTCTCTTTTCTTGTAGGGCAAGATAGTTTTCTATACCCCATCATCTGTATTTCTTATTTCCCAGTTACATGCAAAAACAATTCTCAACATTTGTTCCTAAAAGGAACTTCTCTTCCTTCCTCCCTCCCCACCCATCCCCACTGAAAAGGCAAGTAATTCAATATAGGCTATATATGTGTGGTTTTGCAAAAGACTTCCATAACAGTCATGTTGTGTAAGACTAACTATATTTACCTCCATCCTATCCTGCCCCTCATTTATTCTATTCTCTCTTTTGACCTTGTCCCTCCCCAAAAGTGTGCACTTCTAATTACTCCCTCCTCCCATTTGCCCTCCATTCTATCATCCCCCCATCCCACTTATCGCCTTCTCCCCTACTTTCCTGTAATGTAAGATAGATTTTTATACCAAACTGAGTGTGCATGTTATTCCCTCCTTAAGCCAAATATGATGAGAGTAAGCTTCACTTTTCCCTCTCACTTCCCCTCTTTTCCCCTTCATTTAAAAAGCTTTTACTTTCCTCTTTTATAAGAGATAATTTGCTCTACTCCATTTCTCTCTTTCTCCTCTCAATATATTCCTCTCTCACCCCTTAATTTTATTTTTTACATATCATCCCATGCTATTCAACTCACCCTGTGCTCTCTCTCTATATGTGTGTGTGTGTGTGTGTGTGTGTGTGTGTGTGTGTGTGTAATCCCTCCAACCACCCAAGTACTGAGAAAAGTCTCAAGAGTTACAAATATTGTCTTTCCATATAGGAATGTAAACAGTTCAACTTTAGCAAGTCCCTTATGATTTCTCTTTCTTGTTTACCTTTTCATGTTTCTCCTGATTCTTGTGTTTGAAAGTTAAATTTTCCATTCAGCTCTGGTCTTTTCATCAAAAATGCTTGAAAGTCCTCTATTTCATTGAATGACCATTTTTTGCCCTGAAGTATTATACTCAGTTTTGCTGGGTAGGTGATTCTTGGTTTTAATCTCAGTTCCTTTGACTTCTGGAATATCCTATTCCATGCCCTTCGATCTCTTATTGTAGAAGTTGTTAGATCTTTTGTTATCCTGATTGTATTTCTACAATACTCAAATTGTTTCTTTCTACCTTCTTGTAATATTTTCTCCTTGACCTGGGAACTCTGGAATTTGGCTACAATATTCCTAGGAGTTTCTCTTTTTGGATATCTTTCAGGTGGTGATCAGTGGATTATTTTAATATTTATTTTACCCTGTGGTTCTAGAATATTAGGGCAGTTTTTCTGGATATTTTCATGAAAGATGATGTCTAGGCTCTTTTTTTGATCATGGCTTTCAGGTAGTGCTATAATTTTTAAATAGTCTCTCCTGGATCTATTTTCCAGGTCAGTTATTTTTCCAATGAGATATTTCACATTATCTTCTATTTTTTCATTCTTTTGGATTTGTTTTGTAATTTCTTGGTTTCTCATAAAGTCATTAGCTTCCATCTTCTCCATTCTAATTTTTAAAGAAGGATTTTCTTCAGTGAGCTTTTGAACCTCCTTTTGCATTTGGTTCTGATTTTTAAAACATTCTTCTCCCTCATTGGCTTTTTGGACCTCTTTTTCCAATCGAGTTAGCCTATTTTTAAAGGTGTTGTTTTATTCAATATTTTTTTGGGTCCCCTTTAACAAGCTGTTGACTTGCTTTTCATGATTTTCTTGCATCACTCTCATTTTTCTTTTCAATTTTTCCTCCCCCTCTCTTACTTGATTTCCAAAATCTTTTTTGAGCTCTTCTATGGCCTGAGACCATTGCATATTTATTTTGGAGGCTTTGGATGCAAAAGTCTTGACTTTTATGTCTTCCTCTGATGGTAATCATTGTTCTTCCTCATCTGAAAGGGTGGAGGAAAATACCTTTTCACCAAGAAAGTAGCCTTCTGTAGTCTTATTTTTCCCCTTTTTTGGGCATTTTCCCAGCTGGTTACTTGACTTTTGAGTCCTTTGTCTAGAGGAGGGTATACTCTGGGGACCTGTAAGTTCTCAGTTCCTCCAAGGTGGCACAATCAAGGGAGAGGAGTTTACTCCTCTCCTGGCCTATTCTCTGATCTGGGAGCTACTCCTGGCTTTTCTGCCCAGGATCTTGAAAGCTGTCTTTGATGTTTGTGGGTTGAGGGATCTGGGAACCACAGCTGCTGTTGGGGATTCCACCCCTGAGTCCTGCTCTGGTTCTGTTCCTGCCAGTGCCACATGGCCAAATCTGGGCTATGCTCTGCTCAGAGACTGGTTCAATAGAGCTTTTCTGCCCAGAATCTGCAAGCAGAGTTCCCTCTCCACAACTGCCTCCAGCTCCACCATACCAGGAAGCTCCTCCTCACCCCAGGACCACCACTCAGGGCTGAGATCCAGATCAGTTGCTTGATTCCCCCAGGAACTTTATGTGGAGGACTCCTCAAATGGATGCTGTGCCACAGTGACTGCTGCTGCCCTGGGGTCACTGGGACCAGACCTCATTTCCTTCTCACCCAGGTGAAAGGACTTTCTCACTGACCTTTGAAGATGTCTTTGGCATTTGTGGGTTGAATAATCTAGGAACCTCAGCTGCTGCTGGGGATTCCACCTCTTAGGTCTGCTCATGCTGTACAGCCAAGGCTGGGCTGTGATCCAAGGGCTGCACTCATCTACAAGCCTGGTGCGATTCCTATTCAGCTTCCAGGCTGTCTTGGGCTGGAAATCTCTTTCACTCTGTCATTTTGTGGTTTCTGCTGCTCTAGAATTTGTTTAGGGTCATTTTTTACAGGCATTTTATGGGCTACGAGGGGGAACAGCTAGAATACATGAGTCTTTCTACTCCACCATCTTGACTCTACCCCTCAGCACCAGTCTTCCAATAGCATGCACTCACATTGTGTCTCTGTGTCACATTTTGATAATTCTTGCAATATTTGAAATTTTCATTATTGTTATTATTACTATATCTGTTATGGGGATCTGTGATCAGGGATCTTTGACATTACTAACATAATTAGTTTAGGTCATGAACCATGCCCACATGCAAGAGCAAACTTAATCGATAAATATTATGTGTGTTCTGACTGTTCCACCAACCAGCTATTCTCCTGTCTCTTGCCCTCTCCTCTGGCCTCCCTCTTCCCTGAGACACAACAGTATCTAAATTAGACCAGTTAACAGCTTTGCAATGGTCTCTGAGTGTTCAAGTGAAAGGAAGAGTCAATCAATGCAACAAACTTCATTTTTGTCTTTAAAAATTGCTGGTCACCCCAACCCTTTGGCAACTACCACCCTGATCAGTCAACAGTCATCAACAGCAAGCAGAAAGATTATGACTTACCAGAGACTTAGATGATGGTTACCTTTTTTATTTTTAGCAATACCTATTTTTAAATTAAGACATGTAATTGCTGTTTAGACTGTATACTATTGCATATTTAATAAACTTTAGTATAGTATAAACGTAACTTGTATATGCTCTGGGAGTCCAAAGAACTTATGTGACTCATTTTGTTGCAATATTTGCTTTATGGCACTGGTCTGGAACTGAACCTGCAACATCTCCAAGGTATGCCTGTATGCTTCTGGTTGCAATAGAATCTTGTTTGCATTCTCAATCCTGATCAAGAACCAGATAAACAGAAATCAAACTTTCAACATTTGAGAAGTTCTGAAAATATCAAGTTCAAAATGGGCAGCAATTCATGAACTCCTTCCTATAATTTCATCCTTTCCACCTCATCCCCTTCCCTTTTCTATCCTTCACCAGATCACTCTCACTTGGCTGGGATCCTGAAAGAATGCCTTGTTTGTAAGATTTCAATGAGGTGTGTGAAAACCCCCTGACAGCTCCCAAGGAATCCACTAAGAAGGTCCAAGAGAGAACAATAGAAGAGATACACATTCTTAGCCTGTGAATCTTCCCACCCTGTGGCTTCAGGGCTCAGGGTCTGTGGTCAGAATACCAGCACATCTGGACCACAGACCAAATTCCTTCCTTTTGGGCTGTCAGCTCTCACGCCATCTTGGACCTGGCAGAGAAGGCTGTTGGACAGTTCAGTGATTCATCCTCAAGGTTTGCCCTCACAGAAACCAAACTTAAATGGAAAACAATAGATCTAAAATAATAGATTAAAAAGAGAGAGCCAAAGGCTGAGAGCTGATATATCTGCCCAGTGATGGAGATAAATTGTCTCCCCTGCAGATGCTGACAATAAGGGAGAAAATTCTTAAGGGACATGGAAAGTGGAAGGATGAGAACTGGTTGTTTTAAATGGGGGTGAAACTATTACCACATCTAGAGGATTTGCCTTAAGAGGAACCACACTAAATTTTTTACCTTCCAATACTGACACCAAAACATGCCTTTATCCAAAGAAGCAAACAAAAAGATTCATTGTTAATAGGAATGAAAACTTAAATTTATTAAAAATTGCTCAAAAAACTTTCCTCATGAAATATTAAAGAAGCAGTTATTGTAAATATCCTGATCTTTTTACAGAGGTTCAGACAGTTGGATTCATTGTCAACTGTCATACACCTAGAAAGTAAACTTGAACTTAAGCCTTTTCACTACTTCTTTGATGGTGCTTTGAATGTCTCAGAATTTCAGAATTAGAAAGAATCTCAGAGGCTCTTCTAGGTTATTTCAGGTCTTCCTAATTCCAAGGATTTTTCTCTATCTACTGGGTCATCTACTTGGGTGATGCCTTATAGGAGAGGCAGGAGAGAGGATTTCTACTCTAGTATGTACCACCTAGTTGAACAATTGCTTGCTGGAGAGAGAGAAAGAGATGATTCCAGAGAGAAGCGGGAATCTCCTCTCCATCTTCTCCAACATTGGATCACCCAGCTAGATCTGGGTGATCTAGCCAGTGATTGGCCCAGTGGATAGAGCATAATCCTTGGAATCAGAAAGACCTGAGTTTAAATCTTTCCTTGCATACTAGTTATGTGACCCTAGGCAAGTCACTGAACTTTTGTGCCTTAGTTTTCTCTTCTGTAAAATGGGAATTGTAATAGCATCTGCTTCATAGGGTTGTTGTAAAACAACAATTTTGCTAACATACGTAAAGTGCTTTGTAAATCTTAAAACACTATATAAATGTTAGTCTTCATTCAATTATTTATCCATTCATTTATTTATTCATTTACTTATGCATTCATTCATTTATTTATTTAGCAATCTATCCATTTATTCATTATCTACCTATCCATCTATCTATCTATCCATCTTTTTTTTTTTAATTCTGGTTAAGGGAAACTCATTATTTTCTAACTTTCCACTTTGGGACAGTTGTTAATAATGGGAGGTTCTTCCTTGGATCAAACCAAAATTGGCCTTTCTGTAGTTCTTCTTTCCAAAGAAAACAAAGCCAAAATCTTTCTCACACAACAGTCTGTCAAATATTTAAATATAATGATTATAGTGATCTCTTCTTCTCCCTGCATTTACTCCTCCTGCCAAAGTCTTCTTTTCTCCAAACTATAACTCCATTAACCCCTTTATGATATGTTTTTCATTACATTCGTCAGCCAGGTCACTTCCTCTGGATACACTTCTGTCAATAAAATGTGCTTTCCATAATAAGGCTCCCAAATCTGAATTAAACACTCCAGACAAATGACAGCATGTTTTTCATTTCTCTCTTCCATGTTACATTGCTGACTATTGTTGTTCTTAAAGGCCACTGAAAACTTCACATCTTTTCCACATGAACACTTTCATCACATTTTCCTCCCTGGAAAGTACTACTAAATGGAAAGACTACTGACTGGATTTAGAGTGAGAGGACCTGGCCAAATTCTGGCTCTTTCATCTGTTACCAAAGTTACTTTGTGACCTTGGACAAGTCACTTCACTCTAAACCTCATTCTCTGAATTTCTAAAATCAGGGGGTTGGACTGGGTGATTGCCAAGGTCTTTCTTTCTTTGATATTTGTTGGTGTGAAGTTTACTTTTCTAATCCATGTGTGTAGGGCTTAATGTTTATCCCTCTTAAATTTCTTACTTTAGATTTGTCCCACTGTTCTGATCTATCAAGGTCTTTTTGGATCCTGACTTCAACTTCCAATTTACTAGCTTTTTCTTACTAACTTCTCATCATCTACACATTCATTTAGCTTGCTGTCAGTACCTTTTTCTACATCACTGACAAAAAAATGACATTTATTGACATTTCAATTTGTAATATAGTTATTTCTGTCCATGTTCTATGTCACCTACTAGATTATGAGCTCCATTGGAAGAGAGACCAATTATCTGTACAGATTTTCCTCTTTTTTGTCTTTTAACTTGTATTTTATATTTTACTCATCAAGTCTTTATTTTTTGTTCTTCATATCTCCTTAATCTCCCCCACACATAAAAGAAATGAAAAAAAAAAGAAAAAGAAAAAGTAAAGTACTTTTAACAAATATACATAGTAGGGCAAATCAAATTTCTGCACTGTGTATGTCCAAAAATGTATGCAACAATATGGATCTTGAGTTGATCTCTGTCAGGAAGTGCTCCATCATTAGTTCTCTGAAATTGTAGTTGCTCATGATATTGTCAGAGTCTTTCAGTCTTTCAAAGTTTTTGTCTTTAAAATGTTATTGTTATTGTACATGTTGATATCATAATTCTGCCCACTTCACCTTGCATCAGTTCATATAAGTCTTCCAGGGTTTCTCTGAAACCACCATTAGCTCATTTCTTACAGCAAAAGGGTATTTCATTATATTCATGTACTATAACTTGTCCATTGATTGATTGATTTGGGACGATGGATGGAGCACCCCCTCAGTTTCCAGTTCTTTGCCACTACAAACATATTAATATCATACTACTGCCACTACTGCCAAATATTTTTATATGAGATATTTTCTTCTTTTATGTCTTTGAAATATAGTCTTAGTAGCGTTATTTCTGGGTCAAAGGATAGGTATAGTTTAGTGGATTTTTTGTGCATAATTTCTAGAATGTTTGGATCAGTTCAGTAGACACACTCTACTAATTATTAATGTGTCTGTTTTCACGAAGCCCCTCCAACATTAGTTACTTCTCTTTGTATGATCCTTGGGGGACTTTTCTTTGTGTGCAATTATCTTTTTATATCTTTAAGTACCTAAGACTTTGTACATATTGCTTTGGGCTTCATATGTGTTACTTATTCAATAACTGTTGATTGAATTGAAAACTTAGAATTATTTAATTCAATTTTCTCATTTCACAAAGAAGGAAATTAAATATCCTGTGATTTTTGAAACCATGAATAGAAAAAGTATAAATTATTTTTGTGTTTCTAAGCTCTTGGTTCTAAGTTCTAACTGTCCATGTTCTAGGTTCTGCAATCTCTTACATCTCTTTTTATTATATGTGTGAAATCAATGTCACTTAAAAATCAATCTTTTTTTGGTGATGAACATAACAGAAAACAGCTCACCTTTATAGCTCTTAAAATAAGGTTTACCAAATCATTTCTTAACAATACCTTTATTTAATAGATATAACAGCTATGTTGATTTTAACCCTATGGAAGATATATGACTTGGCCAAGGTCATACAGGTTCTGAGTATAACAGATTCAACTTAAACCTTTAAACTTCAAGATACTGTCTCATTCCATTTACTATAATGTCCTTCTGGGAATAGTACTGTGAGGATTATCGTAGATTCCTATCTCAATAAGTACAGAATCAATCAGAAGTATGAACTAGATGTGAACAAAATATCCTTGTTGAAGCAATCAATAAATCAAAGGTATTTTAACAAGTTGCAAAAAGCTCTTTGATTGATTTGGAAAGAATGAAAGTCATTGGATGAAGTCAAATAATGTTACACATAAAGAGTATTTTGATTGACTGAAGAAACTCCGTCATATCCTGTCAATTTTATATAAAACAGCAGACCATTTCAAAGCCCAGGAGAGACTAATGGCAAGTTAAGAGAAAATCTCCTTTAAAAATGGTCCCACATTCACTAACTTTTCTCCCAGAGACTTGCTAATGGTCGGTCAGTGAGAAACTTGTGTTGCCCTCCTTCCTATTTCTTCTTAGTGCGAGGGATCCCTGCACACCTTTACATGCATGAATGCATCTCTATCCACGTTGGCCAGGCTGGTGTCCAGATTGGCAATGCCTGTTAGGAGCTGTACTGCCTGGAACATGGTATCCAACCTGATGGGCAGATGCCAAGTGATAAGACCATTGGGAGTGGAGATGACTCTTTCAGCACCTTCTTTAGTGAAACTGGAGCTGGCAAGCATGTTCCCCATGCTGTGTCTGTAGACCTGGAACCAACTGTTATTGATGAATTTCCAACTGGAACCTACTGCCAGCCCTTCCATCCTGAGTAGCTGATCACTGGCAAGGAAGATGCTGCCAATAACTATGCCCGTGGGCACTATATCATTGGCAAAGAAATAATTGACATTGTTCTGGACAGAATTTGGAAGCTTGCTGATCAGTGCACAGGTCTTCAAGACTTCTTGGTTTTTCACAGCTTTGGTGGTGGGACTGGCTCTGGTTTCACCTCTCTGCTGATGAAACATCTGTCCTTTGACTATGGCAAGAAATCCAAGCTGGAGTTCTCCATTTACCCAGTCCTTCAGGTTTCCACAGCTGTAGTGGAACCCTACAACTCCATTCTGACCACTCACACTACCCTGATTGTGCCTTCATGGTAGACAATGAGGCCATCTATGATATCTGTTGCAGAAACCTTGACATTGAACGCCTATACTAATCTGAATCGCCTCATTAGGCAAATTGTGTCCTCCGTCACTGTCTGTCTCTGATTTGATGGTGCCTTCAATGTTGATCTGACAGAATTCCAAACCAACCTGGTGCCCTATCCCCATATTCATTTCCCTCTGTCCACATATGCCCCAGTCATCTCTGCTGAGAAAGTCTACCGTGAGCAGCTGACTGTAGCAGAGATCACCAATGCTTGCTTTGAGCCTGCCAAATGGTAAAATGTGATCCTCGCAATGGTAAATACATGGCTTGTTGCCTGCTCTACCTTGGTGAAGTGGTTCCCAAAGATGTCAATGCTGCTATTGCCACTATCAAGACAAAGCATAGCATCCAGTTTGTGGATTGGTGCCCAACTGGCTTCAAGGTTGGCATCAATTACCAGCCTCCCACTATGGTTCCTGGTGGTGACCTGGCCAAGGTACAGCAGGCTGTGTGCATGTTAAGCAACACTACAGCTGTTGCTGAGGCCTGGGCTTACCTGGACCACAAATTTGATCTGATGTATGCCAAGCATGCCTTTGTCCATTGATATGTAGGGGAGGGCATGGAGGAAGGAGAGTTCTCTGAGGCACAGGAGGAAATGACTACCTTGGAGAAAGATTATGAGGAGGCTGGAGCAGATAGTGCTGATGGGGAAGAAGGTGAGGAATATTAAATTTGTATGTTATCTTTTTCTTTATACTAGGTCTTTTTTTCTGTTCTGTGAAAATGTCCTCTGTGATCATTAAATGTCAATAAAGGTATGATGCTTGCAAAAAAAAAAATGGTCGCACATGTGACTTAGCTCCTCTTAGCAATACAATGATCTAAGATGATTCCAAAGCACTCATAATGAGAAATGCCAACCACTTACAAAGAAATAAGTGATTAGAGACTGAATGAAGATTGGAGCATACTATTTTTCACTTTTTTCCATGTTTTTTCCCCCTTTGGGTCCATGTCTTCTTGCATAACATAACAATATGGTAATATGTTTTGTATTATTAAACATGTATAACCTATATCAAATTGCTTAACATTTCAAGAAGGAGGGAAATGAGAGTAGGATAAAGAAGAAATATGGAACTGATTTTAAAAAAAAATAAATATTAACAATTAGGATAAAAAATAAAATGTTATTAAACATAATACACACAATCTCACTTGATTCTTCACAACAACCCTGATAGGGTGAGGAGAAGGAAAGGAAGAGAGAGAAGATATAATTATTTAAACATAACTAAAGTGCCTCTGAGATATGAGAAAATGCATACAAAGAAGTTCAGTGTGTCAGAGTGGAACCTCTTGTATTGTTGAAAGCAGGAGCAACATGAACTTATAGGGAGGGCACTGAGTGAGGCAGCTTGGTGGGAGATTTGGTGCCATTTGAAAGTGATTGAGCAAGGAAGTGATAATGTAATGGTTAACTACAGTATGATAGTCAGATAAACAGAAATGCTTCTCTGGACACTTTGGAGACAAAAAAAAATAGGTTATCAGTGTGGTTAGAACTCTTCCCTGATTGTCAATCTGCCTATTCAAACTTTTGAGAAGAGCAAATGGACAGTGGAGTAGGGGTAGGGAATTTGCAACTTTGAGGCCACATGTGGCCCTCTGGGTCCTCGAGTGTGGCCTGAATTCAAAGAGCCACCCTTGAGGACCTAGAGGACCTGTGACCTTGAGGCTACAGGTTTCCCATCCTTAAATCATCCTCACTCCTCCTTTGACCTTCACACATCTTTACTTGATTTTGATGGTGCTAATGCTGTCACCCAGGCAAGTGAATTCCCATCTTTAGGTTTCAGTCTTCAGTAGGGGATTGGCTGATAGAGCTAATATTAGAAGGAAAATAGTTAAAGGGGGGAAGGAATCTTGGCAATAAACTTCTCTTATAGTATCTCATTTCTAAGATATCTGAGGAATGGATAAGAATAAAGAACCATTGATCAGTGTTCAATAGATATGAACAGGCATTTCCCAAGAGAAGGAACTCAGGCTATCTATGGAAATATGAAAAAAATGCTCCATTTCACTAATAGAGAAATACAAATCAAAGCAATTGTGAGATTCTACCAGATACTCACAAAATTGGCAAAATTGAAAAAGAAAGAAAAATGAAAAATGTTAGAGGGGATGCAGGAAAACAGACCCACTGATATATTGCTATTGGGACAGCTGTGAAGCAGTCTTGCCATTTTGGAAAGCAACTTGAAACCATGAAAAAAAGTCTTTAAACAGTACATACACTTTAACCCAGTGATACTTCTAATAGGCCTATACTCCCAAGAGATCATAAAGGAAAAGACCCTACATGTAACAAAAATGATATCAGATCTTTTTTGTGTTTGTGGCAAAGGACTAGAAACTAAGGGACTTTTCTTCAAATGGGGAATGGAATGGCTAAACAAGTAATGGTAGATGAATATAATAGAATGTTATTGTGCTGTGGGAAATGAGGAAAGGGGCAGTTTCATATAAACCTCAGAAGACGTATATGAACCAATGCAGAATGAAGTGAGCAGAACCAGGGGAACAATATACGCAATAACAAGAATGTTCTAACAAACAATTTTGGAAGATTTTGGAACTCTGATCAATGCAATGGCCATCTATGATTCCAGAGGATCAATCAGGAAGAAGGTCACCTACTTTCTGCCTGAGAAGTGAAGGATTAATCAGGCAAAATGAGACATACATTTTTGGACATAGCTAATATGGAATTTTTTTAATTTAACTATGTATATGTGTTAAAAAGGTTTCCCTTTTCTTTTTTTTTTAAATTTTTAGCTAGTGGGATATATGGGAAAGAAGAGAAAAAACGTTTGATAATCAAAAATACAAATAATTTGATTGAAAAAAGAAAGGATTAGACTTTATAGCTCTGATATTCTGTATTCTATGGTCTATCAAATGTTCCTATCAAAACCAATCTTCTTAGGTTCTTATGTTCCTAGGTCCCTACCAGATCTCCTATTCCATGTCTGTATGTTTTAAAGCTTCTTACAAACTCCATATCCTATATTCTAAGATCACCTCCAGTTCCAGTATCCCATATGTTGTGTGCTAAAGGCTCATCCAGTACTGGTGTTCTGTGGTCTGTAATCAAAACAATATCCCATCATGTTGATGAAGATAAGTAAAATTTTTAACCAATTCTTGCCTGACCTACAAAGGTCATGTTACTGTCTTCTGAGGCTTTTAATCATGGAAGCAGACCTAATCTTAGACAGATTGCCTCTGATCGCTCCATTGGTTATACATTCCATTGGACTGGGTTTGCCAGAAAAATCCTTTTTCAGTAAGTACTATTTGGCCTCTCACTCCCTTTAGTGGCTGGCCACTCACCTATTTCCGGTTTACTACTGTCAATAACATTTGCCCACTGGGCCCTTAAATCACCAAGTTTACCCCAGTCTAGGGTGATTTATAGCCAAAGAGAGGCCTTCTCAAATGCCTATAAACTGTCCATTTGCAGTTTACAGAGGATCAATGGTGGTCCTTAATCGTTCATAATGACTCTTTTCTCTTCTAATTGTTCTATTGCTTAACAGGGGTCAGTAAATTAACTTAAATGAATCTAAGGAGAAATCAGGCTTAGATTGAAATTTGAAAATATCTCAAGCGTCTCCAATTAGTTTGTTCCTGTGATCAATATTTTCTCTACAGGTGGACCTTCCTTTATACTTACTTTTGGAAAGGATTTTCCAACCTGACATTTCTATAGATTTATAAAGCATTCATCCTATAGAAAAAGAAGGTGTTGGAAACATCATTATCTCCATTCTAGAGATGAGAAAACGGAAATCAAAAGTGTATCAGTTTTTGCCTACAATCACACTAAGTGCTAGAGCCAGAATGTGAACTCGGTTCTCCAGACATGCTGGCTCCAGTACTGTACTGAAAGTCCCTGAGACCAAAGAACACAGAATGCCAGAGCTAGAAGAGATCTTAGAGATCATCCTGCTTCCAATGTTTTCCACCTGGGTAATCTTGGGCAGGTAATTTAGCCTCTCTGAGCTTCATCAGACCATAGAATCATGGATTTAGGCCTAGAAGGGACCTTTGAGGTAATCTATTTCAACCCTTTCATTTTACAGTTGAAGAAAATGAAATCCAAAGAAGTTATATTTTGTCCAAGGTGGTTAATGATAATAGTTAACATTTATATAGTGCATATCACATTTATGTGTGCCAAGCACTGTGTTAAGCGCTTTAAAGTTATTATTGTAGAACAACCCAGGGAGGTAGGTGCTTTTATTATCCCACAGTTGAAAAAACTGAGGCAAATAGAGCTTAAGTGAATTGCCTAGCCTCCTCTAGCAATTGTCTGAAGCTGGATTTGAACTCCTGACTTTTCAGGCCCAGTGCTCTATCTGC
Source organism: Notamacropus eugenii (assembly GCF_028372415.1). Taxonomy (NCBI): domain Eukaryota; kingdom Metazoa; phylum Chordata; class Mammalia; order Diprotodontia; family Macropodidae; genus Notamacropus; species Notamacropus eugenii. The sequence continues at coordinate 55,538,018 of NC_092877.1, forward strand.
TCAGTCACCTAGCTACCCCCAAATAGAAAATGGTAGAGCCAGGATTTGAACATAGGTTCAGTTTCTTCATCTGTAAAATGGGAATGTTGAATTAGATGACCTCTGAGATCCATTCCAGCTCTAAATCTGTGATTCTGTGATCCTATGAACTAATGCCACCTTGACATTTTACAAAGAAACTTGAGGCTCTCACTGAAAGATTCTATCAGAAAATTAGTATGATGAAATATTAAATGTCACATTTAAAGGGATTGGTTTGTGGGAGTTAAATGGAGGAAGATTTCTGCTTAATACAGGGAAATAACAAGCTTCCCTCTAGACTTTATTTAAGCATAGACTGGATGACCACTTGTCAGAAATCCTGTAAAGCAGGGGTGGGTAATCTTTGGCCTCAAAGCCACATGTGGCCTTCTAGGTCCTTGGGTGTAGCCTTTTGACCGAGTGCAAGTTTTACAGAACAAATCCTTTCACTAAGGGTATCTTTTCTATGAAGTTTGGATTCAGTCAAAGGATCCCACTTGAGGAACTAGAGGGCTATACGTGGCCTGGAAGCCATAGGTTCCCCACCCCTGTGGTAGAGGATTCTACCGTAAGTCTACCTTGTTCTTCTTGACCTTGGACAGCAAAGGAAAAAAAGGAGATAAAGAGTTACCAAGAGGAAATATATCCTAGATATAGGGAAATACTTCCTCATAGTTAGCTAGAAATTTGAATGGACTGCCTCAGAAAACAGTGAGTTGCCTTCTGATAGACTTTTTGTTGTCATTTTCAGACATGTCCAACTCTCTGTGACCCCATTTGGGATTTTCTTGGAAAGATATTAGAGTAGTTGGCCTTTTCCTTCTGCAGTTCATTTTACAGATGAGGAAGCTAAGGTAAATAGAGTTAAGTGACTTGCCTAGGGTCACACAACTAGTAAGTGTCAGAGGCTAGATTTGAACTCAGGAAGATGAATCCTCGTAACTCCAGGTTTGGCATTCTATCCACTGCTCCACCCAGCTGTCCCAATATTGACCTTTATTGTCATAAAGAGTCCTAAATTTGAAGTAATCACACCTGAATATGAATCCCAGTTCTACCTTTTACTAGCTGTGTGACCTAGAGTCAATTATTTCACCCTTGTGGGTCTCCATTAGTCTCATCTGTAAAGGAAAGGGGTGGTGTCACTTCTGTCCATTACCCTCTTAGCCTATTCACTCTCTGCTGTTGAAGTCACTTGCTAGTAGTAAGTCATTAGATAGTTATGGAAGTGGTTTAACTGTTCCAAGCAACTAGAGTTCCTGTAATCATCACTATAGAGCTGGGGGCTTTCTACTCCCATTCCCAAAGTCCTGACATACCACCCTATCAGTAAGGTTTGACTAATGCTTGTTCCAAGAAAGGGAAAAACAATTCACAAAGATGAAAAACACCATAGTCCCTCTCCTCTAAGGGCTTGCCTTCTACTAAGAGGACTATAACATATCTGCAAATAATATAATGCAGACCATAGTAAAAGCAAAGGAGGGACAGATCTAGGGCTCTAGAATACATATATTTGTCCGCTTGTTTATTTATTTGATTATTCATTCATTTACTTGTGTATTTGTTTGTTTGCTTCTTTGTTTATATTGGATGAAGAGAGATATCACTTTTGACTGGTGGGATCAAAGAAGACTTCATGGAGTAAGTGATACATGAGTTGGTATTGGATGGGAGAAAACATTCAATAGATATTGATGTGAAGGACATATGTCCTAGAAACACAAGATGGCACACACAGATTCATGGAGGCAGGAGTGGGCAGAATGAGATCAAGGAATGCCTAGGTGGCCAGTCTGACTGGAGCAGAGTAAGAAGAAAGGAGAGTGATGACCTAAGAGTGGAGCTGCAAGTTGATGTCAGATTGTGGAGACCTTCCAATATCAGCCAATGCTTTACCGACTGCTTTGGGGCCAAAGATTAGAAACAATATCAAATTTTGTCAACATTTAGTCAAGAAGTTAGGCACCAATAATTATGAAGAATCTCTTCCTCCAGGATGGTTGTGTGGTTGTTCGTTTCCCCAGATACAGCAATGTCTGAAAAGCATCCATAAAGTCCGAGAAAGGTTAAAGTGAGACTGGTCACACACACACACACACACACACACACACACACACACATCAATGAAATTATAGATGCTTGAAGTGGAAGAAAAATACAGTATAATGTTTTTAATGAACAACATTACTCACCACATTAATAATTACTGTTTTGACAATAACAAAGGGCTTCCATATGTTCCCTCATTTGACCCTCCTCATAGCTCCATGAAGGAGGTAGGTTTGTAGTGAAAAGAACAGTCATCCTGGAGTCTGGAGAAGTGGATTCAACTCACATCTCTAACATAAACTAACTGTGTGATCATAGATTAGTCACTAAAGTTCTCTGAGATTTAGTTTCCTCATCTCTAAGTTGGAGATAACAAGCAGCACAATGCAGAGGTAGCAAGCAAGCTTTCTTGTTTTGTCATGAAGACCTGGATTCAGGTCTTGCCTCTGGTGTATAGTGCATTCAGTGCCCCCCAGGAAATGGTGGTAGAAATTGCCAACCTTCATCTACAAAGAGAGTTTCCACAATAAGAATTGCTACCCAGACTCACTACCTTCCACCTACCCACCCAAATGGAGTATATATGTGCATACTCCATCTCAGTTTCATTTTGTGGAAAATGTCTTGTAAACCTTAAGGTACTCAGTGAATCATTATTATCATTCCTGATTTAGAGAAAGGAGAACTGAGCATCAGCAAAGAGAAGTCACTCACTCAAGATCACAAAATTTTTAAAAAGTCTAAACCTCTAAGAAAGGAATTAGCCAGTGAGAGGCAAAGGCCCCTTGTCTTTGATAAAACTGGTCAATACCACAATATGACAGGTAAGATGAAAAGCTGAGATACTCCTCTGATACTGTTTTCCACCCTCCGCCTCAGGCCTGGTTGTCCATGCTTAGTTAAACTGTTTTTATCTTCCATAAATCCTAGTAAGCTACTTTAAGACCCATCAGACTCCCTCAATTGATACTTAAGTGTTTTTTCTGCACTAACTGCTTCTTGTTAAATAGTTTGACATTTATGTGTCTAGACTTGGACTGTTTCGATATTGATTTGGTGAAGAAGGATAATGGAGTCCAGTGGCAACATTATTCTTGCTGTCATATGCCGCCGCCACCGCCGCCGCCATCTCTCTCCTGGGAACCCTTTTTGTTTCCCGGATTGGATGCCAAAACAAAAATGAGCCATATGGGGATCTTAAAAAGGCCCTTCTCCCATGATAAAAACTTCTTGTATTACTACATCACCTGGGGAAGAGAGAATTAAAATGGCTGACATGGTACAGACCTGAAGTTTTCTAGCTGGACATGGAAACCAGAGTAATCTGAAACAGTCCAATTATTACTCCAAACCAACCCATCCTACAAGCACTGATAGATTAATCTTCCTATAATATATAGACCTAATCACATCATTTTTCTACTCTGTACCTTGCTAATGCTATCCCAATAACATCTCCAAATCCATTCTTTCCTCCTGCTACCGTACTTGTATAGGCTTTCATCAAAACCTGACTTAAGTGTTCCAAAAGTACACTCACTAGTTTTCTTGCATCCACTCTGTTGTGTGTGCATTTAAGTCCATTCATCACATAGAGCATAGCATGACTTCTGATTAGGACTAATCATGTCTCTTTTCTGCTCAGAAAACACCCTTGGCTCCCCATTATTTGGCCACAATTGCTTCCTTTGTCTGTTATTCCAGGTCAGACAAAATTTGGTATCACCCTTCCTTTCTGGCCTTATCATTACATCTCAGTAAAATCAGTCTGCATTCTTTTCTCTGACTCTCCTGTGAAATGCTCCCATCCACCTCCACAACTTGATTCATGTCATTGCCTATACATAGACTGTCATCTGTCTTCTCCATAGCTCTATGAGCTCTTATGTTTCTGAGAAAAACGACTATTTATAATCAATGATTTGGGGGTATTCATATTTCTCCCTTTTTCTCTTATCCTCATTTCAAGACCTCAGTCTCTGAAGGTTCAGTTATTCTCCTCTATCCAGACCCCACCCAGCTGGGGAAGCCATTGTGCTCTGCTCAGGTTTGAACTGGGATAAATTCTTTGAATACATTGCCCAAGGTAACTTAAGAAGTAAATGACATAATCAAAGTTCAGGTCCAACCCCTCATTGTAATATTCTTTCTCTTATTAATTGTTAACCAATCATAGTTGATTGCCGCCCTCAGAACACCACTCTTCCAATGGGCATATAAACCATGAGCCCACCCCCATGATTGTCTTTGGTCTAAGAGAAAGATGGCCGAATGACCATCACTTTATTAATAAACATGCTGGCATTATTAGTAAAATGATTAAATTACCCAGAAATTATTTCTTTTGAACCCTTTTAAACATCACGCTTCCCTTAGAGCCCAATTCAAATGCTCATTTCCTTATGCAGTTTTACCTGACATCTATACCTTGAACTTTACGTCATACCTTATCTTCTACCTCTCTACTCCATTGAATAACTGGCAATTATATAGTACCTTGACCCTTATAAAGCATTTTACATATATGATGCCATCCAATTCTCACAATTATCCATGTAAAGGTAGTTATGTAGGTATTATTACCACAAAGAGTATGTTGATAAATATTAACAACTGAATCTGCCAGGTCATTTCCAGTTGTTCTGATCTATATCTGGCCACTGGTCCCAGATGGCTCCAGAGGAGAAAGTGAGGCTGATGACTTTGCATAGCTGTCTCTCACTTAAAACCAATTCACTTGCAAGTCATGGCATCATCTTCCTGATGTCATGGTCCTCATCGAGAACAAAGGACAAACCACAACCTGTGAGTAGTCCCAGCCGTCCCACTGGGGACCCAATTGGCCAGTTCCAGTTGACCAGCTTTCCCTCTCTCCTCTCCTCTTTTCCTCTCATATCATCCCCTTACTCCACCCAAAGGAAGGTAAATTTTGAAGCTTGAAACCTACCAAGACATCGTGGGATTTGCTGGCTAGATTTCTTTCTTTCATTTTCCTGATGTCATGGTCCTCTTTGAGAATGAAGAACAAACCACATTAACAACTGAATCTCCAGAAAAAGGCATATACATGATATGCTTTTAATTTTAATCTACATTATTAACATTTTCTCCATTACTTCATATTTAGGCATCAACAAGACAGTGAATTAAGTTCTGATTTGTAGCATTTGTATTTCTGAAGTGTAAATGCTTATATTAAAATGTTCACAATCAACTTGTGTACCAATGTAAGCTGGCTGCAGTACACCTCTGTTTATCTCATTATTTGTAATTATATTATCTCATTTTATAGATGAAAGAAATAAAGTTCAGGGAAATTATATAACTTGCTTATGCCCATGTGTGGAACACATGCAGAGAGTGAGACTTGAACCCATGTCCTTCCTGTCTCAAGAACCAGGTACTGTTTTACTGTACAAGTGCCTCCCTGGGAGGAGGGTTATTCTTGGTATATTTGATTATGCTTGTTATACTTGATTATGTTTCTGTATTAGCCTTGTGCTTGTCTGTGAGTTCCATGAAGGCAAGGACTTTGTCTTATCTAAATTTTTGACCTTCCTCAGCACTCACCACAGTACTCTGTATACAGCAGGCAAATAACAAATGTTTGCCAAATAATGAACGAATGATAATTCTTCATTGATTCCATATGGCATACTAACTAAAGTCCAAACTCCCAACCTTAATCTACCTTTGAAAACACATGCTCCACTTCCCTACTTTACCTCTCTTAAACTCTAAACAAATGGAACCATTCATCATCTTTTAAAAAATTTCCAATTCTACACACCTATCATCTTTTCCCCTCCATCTAGACTGCTCATTCTTCACCCCTACTTGTTTCCATATTGATATCCTCCTCATCCTTCCAGGCCACCTCCATGAAGCCTTCACCAATCACATCAAATCAAAATAAGCTCTTCTTCTTCTGAACACTCATTGCACTTGCTACAGATCATTCTTGTATGCTCGCCATGACATACTTTATATTATGATTTTTGTATGTGCATTGTCTGCTCTCTTAAGCTAGAAGTTTCTTGAGTAGAATCTCTACAGCACTAAACACAGAGTCTAGTTTGGTGTAGGCAACAAGTAAATGTTAGTTGAATGAGTGAGTAAGAGAATGAATGAATAAATTAATGTGTATACAACATCTAACAAAAGAAGGGGACATTTCCAACTAAAATAATCAAATTTTTCTTCTTATCTGTATATAGGCAAATTTCCTTCACCAAAGTTTGTCTTGGTGCCTCATCATGGCATGAAGGTGGCCCTGAGTTCTCTTAGGCAATGCTAATGAAGTCCCAAGCTCTGAAAGGTCCTACCAAGCTAAAAATACTTCAAGTATGGGCCTGGTTAAAACTATTTTGTGGGGGGAGAAGCCAAGATGGCGGAGTAGAAAGACACACATATGCTAGCTCCAAACCTACAGCCCATAAAATATCTGTAAAGAAGAACTCCCAACAAATTCTGGAGCAGCAGAAGCCACAGAACAATGGAGCGGACGAGATTTCTGTTCCAGAGAGACCTGAAAGCCTGACGTGAAAGGTCCATCACACACTGGGGACCTGGAGCAGAGCCCAGCCCTGCCTTGGCCACGTGGCACTGAGAGGAGCAGATCCAAGGGAGCTTCAGGGACAGAATCTCCAGTGGCCACGCAGGTCCCTCTACCCATAGGTGACAAGGGTCGATGAGAGGGTATCTTTGGCTGGCTGAGAGGGGAGTGGGGTGTCCCCATAACTCAGGCTCCCTTGGGAGGCAGCAGCAGGGCGGCAGCAGACAGGGGCTCCCAGAGCAGGCAGGAGCCTGGATCCATTGTTGAAGGTCTCTGCATAAACCCCCTGAGGGAACTAAGCCCTGTGTGGTGGCCCTGCCCCCACCTGAGCACCTGAACTTAATCTCACACTGAATAGCAGCCCCGCCCCCACCAAAAGCCCTGAGGCTGGGAAGCAGCATTTGAATCTCAGACCCCAAGCACTAGCTGGGTGGATCTGGAGGTGAAGTGGGTGTGAAGAGAATACTCAGAAGTCAAGTCACTGGCTGGGAAAATGCCCAGAAAAGGGAAAAAAAAAATAAGACTATAGAAGGTTACTTTCTTGGTGAACAGATAATTCCTCCCTTCCTTTCTGATGAGGAAGAACAATGCTTACCATCAAGGAAAGACACAGAAGTCCAGGCTTCTGTATCCCACACATCCAAAATAAATATACCATGGGCTCAGGCCATGGAAGAGCTCAAAAAGGATTTTGAAAATCAAGTAAGAGAGGTGGAGGAAAAACTGGGAAGAGAAATGAGAGAGATGCAAGAAAAGCATGAAAAGCAGGTCAACACCTTGCTAAAGGAGACCCAAAAAAATGATGAAGAAAATAACACCTTGAAAAATAGGCTAACTCAACTGGCAAAAGAGGTTCAAAAAGCCAATGAGGAGAAGAATGCTTTCAAAAGCAGAATTAGCCAAATGGAAAAGGAGGTTCAAAAGCTCACTGAAGAAAATAGTTCTTTAAAAATTAGAATGGAACAGATGGAGGCTAATGACTTTATGAGAAACCAAGAAATCACAAAACAAAACCAAAAGAATGAAAAATGGAAGATAATGTGAAATATCTCATTGGAAAAATAACTGACCTGGAAAATAGATCCAGGAGAGACAATTTAAAAATTATGGGACTACCTAAAAGTCATGATCAAAAAAAAGAGCCTAGACATCATCTTTCATGAAATTATCAAGGAAAACTGCCCTGAGATTCTAGAACCATAGGGCAAAATAAGTATTCAAGGAATCCACAGATCACCACCTGAAAGAGATCCAAAAAGAGAAACTCCTAGGAACATTGTGGCCAAATTCCAGAGTTCCCTGGTCAAGGAGAAAATATTTCAAGCAGCTAGAAAGAAACAACTCAAGTACTGGGGAAATACAATCAGGATAACACAAGAACTAGCAGCTTCTATGTTAAGGGACCAAAGGTGTGGAATATAATATTCCAGAAGGCAAAGGAACTAGGACTAAAACCAAGAATCACCTACCCAGCAAAACTGAGTATAATACTTCAGGGGAAAAATTGGTCTTTCAATGAAATAGAGGACTTTCAAGCATTCTTGATGAAAAGACCAGAGCTGAAAAGAAAATTTGACTTTCAAACACAAGAATGAAGAGAAGCATGAAAAGGTAAACAGCAAAGAGAAGTCATAAGGAACTTACTAATGTTGAACTGTTTACATTCCTACATGGAAAGAAAATTTTTGTAACTCTTGAAACTTTTCAGTATCTGGGTAGTGGGTGGGATTACACACAGACACACATGCACACACACACACACACACAGAGATAGAGTGCACAGAGTGAATTGAAGAGGAGGGGATCATATCGTAAAAAAGTGAAATCAAGCAGTGAGAGAGAAATATATTGGGAGGAGAAAGGGAGAAATAGAATGGGGCAAATTATCTCTCATAAAAGAGGCAAGCAAAAGACTTTAGTGGAGTGAAAAAGAAGGGAGGTGAGAGAAAAACATGAAGTTTACTCTCATCACATTCCACTAAAGGAAGGAATAAAATGCACACCCATTTTGGTATGAAAACCTATCTTACAATACAGGAAAGTAGGGGATAAGGGGATAAGCAGGGTAGGGGGGATGATGGAAGGGAGGGCATGGGGAGGAGGGAGCAATTTGAAGTCAACACTCTTGGGGAGGGTCAGGATCAAAAGAGAGAATAGAAGCAATAGGGGCCAGGATAGGATGAAGGGAAATATAATATCTTACACAACACGACTATTATGGAAGTCATTTGCAAAACTACACAGATATGGCCTATATTGAATTTCTTGCCTTCCAAAGGGAAAGGGTGGGGAGGGAGGGATGAAGAGAAGTTGGAACTCAAAGTTTTAGGAACAACTGTCAAGTACTGTTCTTACCACTAGGAAATAAGAAATACAGGCAAAGGGGTATAGAAAGTTATCTGTCCCTACAGGACAAAAGAGAAGAAGGGGACAAGGGAAGGGAGGGATGATAGAAGAGAGGGCAGATTGGTGATAGGGGCAATTAGAATGCTTGGTGTTTCAGGGTGGGGGGAGGGGACAAATGGAGAGAAAATTTGGAACCCGAACTTTTGTGAAAATGAATATGAAAAGTTAAATAAGTTAATTAAATTTAAAAAAAGTAAATCAAAAAAAAAAAGAACCATTTTGTGGTTTTAGGAGCAGCCTAGCTAAAGTGGGAAGACACATCACCAGGAAGATAATAACCTTTTCTCAGCAACAGCAATGTTCAGAGGTCATCTATGAAATCATAGAACTGTTTTGTTCTGTGTCTAGAAAAAGGTTATTCATGGTGCCTGACTCACAGGTCCTTGAGGTATTGAAGGATGTCAGTGACTGAAGCTTAGAATATCAAAGCTAGAAAATATCTTAGAGCATTGAATGTTAGAGCAGAATGGACCTTAGAACAAGGACATTAAAAATTTTAGGACTGGGAGGGACCTTAGAAAATAAAGCACAAAATGTTAGAGTGAAAAGAGACATGCCATCTAATCTAACTCAACTCAGATCTATAGAAGAATAAACCAAAGCCAGGAAAAAGGATAATGCTATTTTTACCATCTATTGCATGGGATTATCTTAAGGAAATTTTTTATAGAAATGAGAGCTGTTATTATTATGAAATTACAGAAAAGAAAACGTTGGCCAAATAAGAGAAATTTTCTGAACAGAGCTATTCAGAAAAAAAAAAAGGAACTGCTTCAGGAGGTAGGAAACTTACTCCCTGTAGATATTTTCAGACAGTAGCTGTATGTCAGGCCGATCAGATACTGTTGAAGGGATTCATGCTTTGAACAGGGGTTAGCTTAAATGACCTTTAAGGTCCTTTAACACTCTGACTTTCCATAATCTGGTGATTCTAAGTCTTGTATTTCATAATTAGATCAGTTATACCTGATCTGAAGAACCACAGATCTTCAAACACTGAAATCCAGGGCACTGACCATATTACTTCTCCTGAAATTTGTCCAAAAGTATAATGACTGCCCTGAGAAGAGACGTGTTCTCCCTCCTTAGAGGTTTCCAAGCAATCAAAATATACCAATTATAATGGAAATTCCTTTTTGCACATATATTGTACTAGAAGGAGGTTGAGATCCTTTCCAACTGTCAAAACCTCTGATTCTGCTATAGAGAGGGTGACAGTGTTCTCCAGGAAGCAAAGATAGGAAACATACTGGTATAGAGTGGCTTCCCAGAAATAATGCAAAAGGTGAGATAAGCCCCTCTTCCTTCTCCCCTGGGCCTCTCTACATGTCCCTGTCTGCTGAGTGGTTCTGGTATTTGTTAATAACCTGCCCTGATGAATGGATCCATAGATATAAATATGACATTATTATCATTGGCATTATTACTGTCTGGCAAAGCTTGCCTGGGTCAGTTGAGGAGCAGGAGTCACCCAACTCATATTCATATCAAGGCAGACAATATTTCCAGCTCACTAGTCTCTTTATGGGAGACACAGAATTAATGGAATGGTCATTTTGTGATGCACAATTTATTGGAAATTAGACTCTGCTTTTTTCCCCCTTTCAAGGTATACATGGTATAGTAAATAAGAGAAAGGTGGCCTTGAAGCCATCCAGATCTGGATTCAAGTTCTGTCTCTAACATATACTGGCTGTGTTACATTGAGTAAGTTACTTAATTTCTGTACTGTAAGTTATTGCTGTTGATCATCCTTTGTTTTCAGACAGTCTCAATGATACCAAGAGGGTGACATTTTAGGTGATTGTAAGATTGTAGATCATAGAATTGCTGTAATTCTGCCTTGGGCAGCTAGGTAACACAGTGGATAGAGTGCCAGTCCTGGAGTCAGAAAGACTTATCTGCCTGAGTTCAAATGTGAGGTTTTTGAACCAAGGAACAGTTTGGAATCACTGGAAACACTGAAAAACTTCCTAGCTGAAATTCTCCTCAATAAATTTCTCAAATCTAATTCTATTCAATTTTGGAACCAACTCACCATCCATCAGATATTTCTGCCATAGGTCTACATGGTTAATACTGTAACTTAATGGGTTAGTCATAAAACTGAATGTTCTAGGTTGGAAAATGGACATTGTTCATCTATTGAAGATTTTTGTGTAGATTGTTGGGTTAATTTCGTTTGAGTAATAATGGGGAAAGGCATAGACTAAATCCCATAAAAGGTTCAAATGGAAGTGAGAGTTCCAGATAGATGGTCCTCTGTGGATTGAATCAGAACCATTTCAGTCTTCTCATTGAGACCCATGATTTTTCAGGAGAACTAAGAAAGAAGAACATAGAACCTAGGAGTTATAAAAGACCTCAGAAAGTATCTAGTGCAACACCCTTATCTTATAGAGAAGGAAGGTAAGGCTCAGATAGAAGTGATTTGTCCAAGGTAATACTCATATGTTTATGACAAAAATTCACAACAGAAATTTTATGACAGAAACAGGTTTTGAATACCATTATCTTGACTTGCACTCCAGTATTCCCATCACTACTTCATGCCATGGAAGTTAAAAAGAAAATATATATTACGCAAATACTTTCTGCCTCACAGTATCCCTTTGCCATTAAGAAAAAAAACTCATAGCATGTTGGTCAGAAAAGCAAATTGGGAGGGAGGGGTTAGAGTGAGGAGTGTAACTTACAAATTATTCATATGATTCTGTTGTCTTTGGTGACCAATATCTTTTGAATCCCATACACAGAACTGTTTTTAAAGGGGAGGGCATTGCTTCTTTGACAAAAGCAAGTAAGCTTAACTTATTTAGATAAATATTTTAGATCTATTCAGTTAATATATGCCTACAGGCTCTTTTAGTTGATCAAAAATCTAGAACAGGGGTGGGGAACCTGTGGTCTCAAGTCCACATGTGACTTCAAGGCTGCAGGTTCCCCACCTCTGACCTAAGAAAAAATATCCATTGAGCATAGGGACCATCTTATTTCATTCAATGTAGTATAGTAAAATATGTCTGACTTAGTGTGAGAATATCTGAGCTTGAATTCTATGCTTACTATTTATTGGCTGTCAGTGTAATTGGGGTCAAGTCTCTTTATCTCTCTAATACTCATTCTTTATATGATGGAGATGACTGCATCAATAGAGTTGTTGAGACTCAAAGATGATCACGAAGGTGAAGTGCTTTGGAACAGTAAGTCAACATAGAAATGTGAATTCTCATTTTGATGAGTTTAAATTTTAAATTTAAATTTTTCAATGATGAGTTTCAATTTACTTTCTAATAGATAAATTTAGACTCGGCTAATAATCCTGTAAATTTTGAAAAAATAGTACCTCTGAGATCCTTCCCAAATCCAAATCTAAGATCCTAAGTCTTTACACAGCTGTCACATGGAATAAGATTTAGACTGAGATCCTACAGAAGTACTTTCTGTTTCCTTTACTGTAGAAATAAAATGTATTCTACATTTGATGACTTGTAAACTTGAATGCTTATGAGTGTAGCCTATACTGATACATAGAGAGGAAAAGAGTGCCAGGAGCTTCCGGGTTCTGTATGAGATGAGGCAAATCATTCGGAGGAGTGAAATCAAGTTTCTTTGAGTCAGAAACCATGAAGGCAGATAGAAGGTGAAGTGGCTAGAGTGCCTGGAGTCAGTAAGACTTCTCTTCCTGAATTTGAATCTAGATTCAGACACTTATTAACTATATTACAATGGACAAGTCACTTTACCTATATCTGCCTCTGTTCCTCACCAGTAAAAAAGGGATAATTACTGTACCCTTTCTCAGGGTTGTTGTAAGAATCGAGAATCATTGCAAAATACTTAGCACAGTTCCTGGCACTTTGTAAGCACTATTATCAATGATAGGGATGATGATGATTATGATGAAGATGAAGATGATGATGAAGGCTCTGACAAAAAGAGCAAATACAAGGGAAAAGCCATACAGTCCTCATCCTCAAAAATCTTACCATCTAATGTTGAATGGTGGGGAAGATACAACACAACTGAATATCACCCAAAGTAAAATTTCATAGAACAAAGTCGAGATCCAAACTTTTCATCATTTCCTAGAGAAGCAAAGGAGACTCAGAAATGAATTGCCACTGATCATAAGATGAACTGGTGCCGAAGCAAGAGATAGAACTGCCATCTTCTCTTGGGACTTGGCAGGCCATACCCATTTCCACTACTAGTAGATACTATGTTATCTCATTAATAAGTTGACTGATTGTGATTATGTTCCTAATACACAGTCTTCCATCCTCCCCACATTAGGAGTATTCATTTCAGGTTCTGCTTTCCCATGGTTATCACAAGGTCCTGTAAAGTATTAGGCTACCAGGGCACTTTTTGGCAAATTCTCTCCTGCTGCCTGGATTTTATTTCAACTTCTTTTCATTGCAGTTTTGTCTAAAAAGGCATCTTCAGACTGTATCCCAAAGAAATCATAAAAATGGAAAAGGATCCCAAAATATTTATCACAGCTCTCTTGATGGTGACCAAGAACTGGAATTCAAGGGGATGCCCATCAATTGGGGAATGACTGAACAAGCTGTGGTATAAGAATGTAATGGAATACTATTGTGCTATAAGAAATGATGAGCAGGTAGACTTCAGAGAGTCCTGGAAGGACTTCTATCAACTGATGCTGAGTGAAAGGAACAGAACCAGGAGAACATTGTACACAGTAATAAACACAGTGTGCGAAGAATTTTTTCTGGTACACTTGGCCCTTCACAGCAATGCAAGGACCTAAAACATTCGCAAAGAACTCTAGAGGCAAAAAGCCTTCCACATCCAGAGAAATAACTATGGAACTGGAATGCAGAATGAAGCAGAACATTTTCTCTTGTGTTATGTTTTGTTTCTGTTTGGATTTTTCTCATGATTTCTCCCATTCATTCTTATTATTCTATGCAACATGACCAATGTCAAAATGTGATAAATAAGAATGTATGTGTAAAACCCATAAAAGATTGCACATCATCTCAGGGAGGGAGGTAGGAGGGAGGGGAAGAAAATCTAAAACTTATGGAAGTGATTGTAGAAAACTGAAAGCAAATAAATTAATAAATAAATAAATGGAAAGGCATCTTCAGCAGGACAGAAAGTCTGCTTCTTATTTTTCCAGTGATGGGATGGTATCAGTAGTCCAAAGAGAATTTCTGGTCAGTATTCAGAGAGTATCTCACATGTGGTGAATTTGGGGGTTGACAATAAAAAGCTTTGATGTATGAGCTAGTCAAATAAATAGAAAGAATAAAGGTGAAGAAAGTCATTTTTCATGCCAGTCACATGGGAATGAATGTCAAATTAAGGCTTTTCTTAGCAGACAGGTAGAGAGGCTAAATTTTCACCCTTTCGAAGCCTACAGGGGGCTGCCTAGAAACATACAGTGTCAGAGCAAGAAGGGATTCTAGAGAATATCTAATTTGAATAATCCATTCATTTTACAGAGAAAACTGATGTCTAGGTAGGGCAATCGCTTGCCCACATTCATATAGTAAAGCTAATGCAGAACCAGGATTAAAACCCAAGTGTTCTCAACCCCAGAATGATAATCTTTCCTTTCTGAAACTGACCTGCTAGCTGTTCTGCTCTTTCCTATGAACATTTGTACAATTCCCTTCCCCCTCCCATGTCTGAAATACAAGCAATTCACCTTATTGCATCCCTACATCGTTCCACAGTACAGCTCAAGAGTTGTCTCCTGCATGAGGAAGGTCTTTCCTGATCCCGTCAGTTATCAGCCCTCTCTCCCTCTTGAAATGACTTCATATTACTTTGCGCTGACTTATTTGTGTGCACATCATGCCCTCCCTTCTCTCTGCCTCCCAGTAGAAAGTATACTCCCTGATGTCAGGGAACTTTTTGGTCAAGCACAGTTTCTAACACTTCTTTAGTGACTGTTCTATGGTGAATTAAATGGATACCACAGTGTAATCAGAGAATCTCAAAGTTGGAAAAGACTCAAAGAGAGCATTAGTCTAAGGTTTTCCATCTCCTCTGTAATATGCCAGATAACTGGATAAAGAATCTCCTCGAAGATCTTCAGGATGAGACCACATGAACTTTTTTGGTGGCCATATTACACATTGACTTCAGTTGAAAGGCAACAGAACCTAGTGAAAATAGCACTGGGCTAGGCAAAAGACATGCATCTGAATTCCAACATTAGCACTTAGTAGTTGTGTGACTCTGGACAATTCCTTTCACCTCACTAATGATCAGTTTCTTCATCTGTAAAATAGAAATACTGCCTGTTACATGAACTCCCTCCCTGGTATGTTCTGAGGAAATTGTACTTTAGAAATGGGAACTATTAGCCTTCTCCTTAGGAAGGACATGGACTAATTGGAGTCAACAATGACTTCCTAATTCATAGAAGCATAGATTTTGAGTGGGAAGGGATCTTAGATATTATTTTATTCGTTTTACAAAGGATGAAACTGAGACCCAGCTCAGGGATACAGCTTTCCCACAGACATAAAGGCAGCACATGGGAAATGCTCTTCCTGAGGCCACTAGATGGTCTAGTGAAGCGAAGTCGGATAGACCTAAGCTCAAATCTGCCTCAGATTTAAGGTCATTTGACCCTCAGTGACCAGCTGTGTGACTCTGAGTGAGTCACTTAATCTGCCTGCCTCAGTTTGCTCAACTATAAAATGAAGATGATAATGTCATCAACCTCACAGGGCTGTTGTGAGGATCAAACAAAATAAAATTTATAAAGTGGTTAGTAGCATAGGGTCTGGTACATTATTAATTACATAATAATAAATTAATAAACGATTATTTCTTTTCTTCCTTTGCCCAGTTCTCATCTACAACTACTCTGTAACACTAATACTATACTTTACTGAATAACCAAACCTAGCATCATAAAATGAAATAAAATTAAAACTGAAAACAATTTGGCGATACACATTCCTCCTAACTGTGTGACTTCGGACTGTCCACTTAACTTCTATGAGATTCAGATTTCTTATCTTTGAAAAATAGATAACAGTGACTTTCCTTTTACTTTATAGAGTCATTATAGGGAGAACATTTGGTATAACTCTTAAAGTACTGTAGAAATGTGAGTTGTTAAGAATATTATTGTGACGGGGATAATCAGTGGGTGCTGATCAGTATGTCCTGGTGGAGGATGCAGGAAGCTGACAGAGGACTCCCCTGGCCATCTCCAGGGAACTGTGTGGTTCACTGCTGGAGGATTTCAGTTTGGAGGGATGAAGCATCATGAAGCATCCCTTTGTTGATCTCATGGGGGCAGCATGTGGTACCTATGTCAAAGAGGATTTGACCCTGAGCCAGGAAAAGGAGACTTTAAAGGTAAAGGGAGAGACAGTTTCTTTTGCTGTTTTCTTACTTTCTTCTGAATATGAAGCTAGGGTTTTCCTCCTTCCCCACCCTAGCAGGGATGACAGCTGATCATATATGGTATCAGGCAAATATGATACCTAGGTGAGTTTGAGAAAGGATTTCAAATTCCTGACTGCCTCTTTTTGATTTCCATTTCTTTCCCTGAACATAGGTGACTGAATAACCATTATGAGAGATAGACTTTTGGGAATTGGCTACCTCTGGAGTGCAGGAGTTCCTCCTCCTTTTTATAATGAATCTGCCTTTAATAAAAACAAAACCCATCCATTATATAGTTGATGTTTTTGTTAGCCTTAGTGCTTTCAAAGGATTAAAGTACCTTCTAAGAGATTCAAGTTGTGTTCTTTATTCTTGTTTTGTCACAAGCAAGATTCAAATGTTTCTAGGAGGAACCATGAAATGGAATCATGTTTTGGGGATAATAATGAGGCTCCAATCAATCAATAAACACTTATTAAGTACCTACTATGTGCCAAGAATTTTACTAAGTCTTTATCATTTTCCCAGAGCTACTACACAGAACTCAGTTTGAGAAAAGAGTCATTGTAAATCTGTATCATTCATGTTTATAAATTTTTTAAGGGTCAGTAGGCAAAGAGCCCTACACCAGGAATGCATGGCAAGGCAGAGAAGAGAACCCTACAAGGACCAAGGCGATCCTGAGTCTAGGATGAGTAAATGTCATAGTTACAAGTTAGTGGAGGGCTACTGTGTGGATCCTTACCAAAAATTGCTAATTGGGTGGGATACCTAAGGACTATAAGGGGGCAGCTAGGTAGCACAGTGGAAAGAGTGCTAGGCTTGGAGTCAGGAAAACTAGTCTTTCTGAGTTCAAATCCAGCCTCCGACACTACCAGTGTGACCTTGGGCAAGTCCCTTCATTTTGTTTGGCTCAGTTTCCTCATCTGTAAAATGAACTGGAGAAAGAAATGGAAAACCACTCCAGTGTCTTTGTCAAGAAAATCCCAAATGGGGTCCCAGAGGGTACTGACACAAGTAAAAAACAACTGAAGAACAACAGAGAATCCTTCTAACTCTAGATATCTAATTCTTTGATTCTAAGTTTCATAACTAGGATTTGAACTTATGCTTCCTGAACATAAACATGTCTCCAGGACCCTTTCTAGTGTTTGCTATCTTTATATTCTCTAAGAGAAATCATATGGAAGAAGGATTCAATTTATTCTGTTTTTATCCAGAGGGCAAAAGTAGGAAGAATCCTAGGATTTAAAGTTTGGAGGGGTCCTCAAGATCATTTACTTTAATCATCGTCTCTTACAAAGACAGTAACTCAGGTTTTTTGATTCTAGGTTTAGGGTTCTCTTCACTAAACCACATTATCAGTGACATAATATGATGTCTTTTTTTATTATTCTTTTTTTTCTTTTAAAGAGACAGAGAGCCTGGACTTGGAATCGGCAAGAACTGAGTACAGATTCTACCTCAGACACTCCTTAGCTGTGTGACCTTGGGCAAGTCACTTAATTTTTGTCTGCCTCAGTTTCCTCCTCTGTAATATGAGGATAATCATAGTAGCCACCTCTCAAGCCTGTTGTGAGGAAAATGAGAGAATATTTTTCAAGTTCTTTGTAAACCTTGAAGAACAATTATAAATTCTATCCAATATTAGAGGCATCCACCACTTAATGAAAGCTGTGATGACAGAATTATATGGAAGCACATTTCGATGAAATATCAGGGTGGTGAGGAATGGGGGGATTCCTAACAATTAGAGTCGTCCAAAGTAGACCAGGCCGCTACTGATAGATGGCAAGATACCTGCCATAAGAGATGTTCAAGCAGAGTCTGGATGACCTCCCTTTCCAGGGATGTTAGAGGAACTATCCCTACGTGGAGCAGAACACAAATGTTCAGTGTGCTGTTGAGTAGAGCTTTGAAATGATGTAAGCAGCTGTCAGGGCAGCTAGTACCCTTCCCGTAGGAGCCACGGATAGGAGTCAGTCAGTGACTTATAACAAAGCCTTGGGCGTTTAACCAGCCCTGGAGGGGGCTGACACTGATTCAGTCTGGCAGCTCAAAGAGGCTGCCCATGACTTTCTCAGCCTCCCTGAGTAAATCATGGCCTTTGACCCTCCCCCTCCACACAGTGTCCCATGAGTGGCCAGGGAGACCCACTCCAGGGAAGCCCCAGGGTCAGCCCCAAGTTGGATTGTCTGCACTTCAAACAGTTGACCCTCTTCCTCTCTCAACTCTTTCTCACACCTAAAGATCAGGCCTTTGACCCCAGAGACTATACTTTGATCAGAACATGGAGTGATTTGTTTATCTTGCATATTAGCTCAGGCAGATGGGCTTGAACTGTAGAATATCAGTTTGTTGGGGGAGGGGGTTCCCTTCCCCCATCCTTTCATTTGGGAAAAGAGTGGCTACCTCTGAGTCTTTCAATGTCTAGCTACTTAACCCATGTTGGGGATCTGGGGCGAGGTTAGAATATAACTTTCATAATATTGCTTTATCAGACTTCGAGTTAAAACAATTGATTCATAGATTGTCGGAGGAGTTGGAAGGTATGTTAGAACACAGAATGTCAGAGCTGGAGGGGATCTTAGACTCAGTATATCAAAGCCAGAAAAGACCTTAGAGAACCGAATGTCAGAGATAAAAGGAACTTTATAAATGATGTGGTCTAATTGGCTTATTTTACAGATAAGGGAATAGGACATGGCTCACACAAGGTCACCCAATTAGTTCAAGATCTACCTAGGACTCAGAATCAGGTCTCCCACACTCCCAGCCTGCGCTCATTCCATTACACCACATTGGGAAAATGTGAATAACATCTGAGATTTATAGGAATAGCAAAAGGCGGGACCTCTTCAATAAGTGAATGCATCCATGATCTCATTGATAGGAGAGTCCTCACTGACTAGGGACAAGTCATGGACTTTCTCAGTTTCCTGATCTGTAAAATGAAGACAACAATGCCTCATAGCAGCCATCTTGGAGGTTGTTGACAGGAACAAATAAAGTTATGTAAAGGGCTTTGCAAACCTTCATGGGCTGTATTAGCACCATGAGAATATTAGCATTAAAAAGAGAGGGTTTTGTTTCAGAATTCAAAGAAAGTGCTACAAAGTATTTGAAATGTAATCTGGCCCACTCTTTAGTCCCATTTAATTCTGGGCATAGCACATTTTCAATCTGTAGCTTCTGGCCAAGATATATTATGCTGATGGCCTAGTTCAATGGGCTATCCATCAAGCTACATGTCAATGTGTGGACAATAGGCATTCTTGGGTTTTGTGCTTGTTTTTCCTGCATGGGTTGTTAGGCTAAGCTCTTCTGAATAGTTATGGATTCCATTTAGGAGGCTCGGCAGTGATGTGGGGCCTGATGCAATCAACACAATGTCCTCTCCAAATAGGAATGTCTAGAGCACCTCATCATCTACAGGGAATCTTCCTCTTCCACTTGGACTCTGCAAGGAAAACTTCATGATAGTAGCAGGTACCTGCGGCAGGCAAGCGTATGTCTGTCTCCCTTGTCAGTCATGACCTGACATTGGTCATCAGAGAAGGGTTGAATGGAGTGACATTTTTTGTTGACATTTATCCTGGAATCTTGTATGATCTTAATGCTCCTGGAAGATAGTCTCTTGAAGAAAGCCCGTCAAGTTAAATTTTACCCAATGGCATCAATTATTATTTTGAAAAGAAAATAGACAACAGATAATCAACACAGTGGAATCTGGTATTCTCTGTATTTTTTAGTTAATTATATGCTCATAAAGGTGTAGTTTAATTTGGAACACTTGCAAACTCTTACCTGTGTCCTTATGTTTTCATCAAGGCTGTTCTACATACCATGCAGATTGTTCTCTTTTTGTAAAGATGAAAAAAAAAGATATTTGGTTCAGTAATTATTGATGCCTTTCTGGTTGACTTTTATAGTGCTGATTCTGTCTTTATTTTTTCCTAATCACAGAAGCTCAGAATTGAAAGGAACCAAAGAGGCTTTTCTAGTTGACCCTCCATATGAGCAAGAAATTCTTCTATGATATAGCTGACAAGTGGTTATTCGGGATTTCATTGAAAGTCTCCAGCTAGAGTTGGTTGGGAGTGGGGGGGTGAGGTGTTGGAGGTTGTATATGTAGCTTTAAAGGCACCTACAGCAGTAAGTGATACATAGTTGGAAATATAAGTGCTGCGAAATATTAGAAAACTCAGAGGAAGGTCATGAATGTATTGGGCAGATCCTCTATGGAGGATTAATGAGAAGACATGCCCTGTATGTACACTGTGTAGAGCATTCTCATAAAATTTTTGTAAAGATGAGAATCAAAAATCAGGGTGAGAAGACTAGAAGAAACCACAACTTGTATTATTGAAGGGACCACCCACACCTAGGATACCATAGATCCATGAACATAGCAAAAAATGCTGCAGTGGATGATCCTGATACTGATTAAGAGTTCAAACAGCAGGGAATATGGAGACAGTAGTATGTACACACACAGAAGTCACATAATTCAAACAAGAGATGCCTTATAGACTGCAGTCACAAAGCTTTGCCCTACATCTAATTCTCCATCACCACTCCGAAGTGCACCAGAAGAGTGTTTTGATATAGCCTGCTCTGCAGTGGCTGCTATCAAGCCAGAGCTCAAGGATTCCCAGTGTTACCTTGGCTACACCAGCCCTGATTATTCTCAGACATGCAATCAGGGGCAGCAGCCCCCCCCCCCCCAGCTGTTAGTGAGCATCTCCTGTGCAGATGTGGACAAATACAAGCGTGTGGGGCTACCCTGATGTTTTTACTGACAGCATTGCCACATTGTAGAGACAAGAAGCTAAGCAATGTACTCGCATTGCCTATAGCTTCTTATCTCACTGTTTTAGATGCAGAAATCCCAATGTGGGAACTTTTGAAATCCAGCAGACCCTCCAACCCAGAAAAAAAAGTCTTCTGGCACTTTAAAGAGCCAGTTGCTACCAGCAACAGCCCATTTTCATGTACAAATCAATTTGTCTCCACTGATGGAAAAGAATTGCAAAGCAAACAAATTATCCGTGCACCACTGAGCTCAAGTCACTCCAGGGATGCTGAGCATCAGAAGTTGTTGGGTTGGGTTCCCCTCCTCATATGTCTTTTTGAAAAATGACCCCCTCAGGGTTGGAGGTGAAAAAAAGAGACATTGCTGTCAAAGTACTGAAAGATAACTTCCAAGTTCATTTTCTCCAAAATTCAACTCTAGTAGAATCATTAAGCTTCAGCCTGTTGCTCCTGGGAGCTGGTCTTTTGAAATATTCCTTACGCCAGCTCCAATGACCTATCCATTCTCTAGGCTATCTTCAATTACACAGGGTATCCCAAAAGTCTTAGTGAGGCTTAAAGCTTTAATAGATTTTTCTTTAAAAAGTTATTAAGATTTAACAGACTTTGGGACACACATTCAAAATGAATTTAATAAGACTTAGGGACACCCTGCATATATGTATATATAAACCTAGACAACACAGGATACATTCATTGTGTGTGAATCATAAACAGAACCCCGTGGCAGGCTTCATAGAAGATATAATGTTTAGATGGACCTGACAGTCTATTAGAGGATGAGAAATCAATAACATAGCAGCATAGATAGCTATAATACACATTGATAGAGTCATCAGAGAAGTAAAGTGCCATTTGAGGTCTTATCGGGAAGTCATTCATTCATTCAGCAAACATTAAGAAAGCACCCACTCTCTGCTGGGGATATAGTGACTAAAAACAAACCTAGCTCTGACTGAAAATAGTTTGCATTCTACCGGGAGAAATGCAACTAGGAGGATGGATCAGAGACAGCATTTTCCTAGGTAGAAACTCCAGGTCATTTTTTTGAGGCAATTGGGGTTCAGTGACTTGCCCAGGGTCACACACTTTTTTTTTCAAATGATTTTTTTTTTCAAATGAAGAAAGTAAGGTATGCACAATGGGCATGGGACTCAAAATCCTATGTCTTCTGAGTCCAATGTTCCTTCTCCTGGATCTTGGTACCTCCCAAACGACTTCATTTTGAATATGGGGAAACTGAAGCTCAGAAATGGTCACATGACAAGCCCCAAAGTCACAGCCACAAAGTGGAAGAGCCAGGACTCACCCTTGAAGCTCCTGACTCCAAAATCAGGGCTCCTTCCATTCTTCTCCACACCACTGTCTTTCCCATAAGTCACAGGGCTGTGGAACGACTTAATCCATTAGTCTTCAATTACTCTGTACTGGATTTTACACCAGGCAACTGTCCCAGGGAATCAGTCCAACCATTTATCACAACCTGATTAAGAGGCTCCTATTAGGTCTTATTAGTGCTCGTAAATGTAAATAATCTATTGTTTCACTCCCCAGTGGTGGCCCCAGATCCCTTACAGCAATTTCTCTGCCTAACATTTCAATTCAACAAATCCACCTAAAGTTGGGTACTAGCTATTCACCTTTTAACTAATTTCAATGTACAAAGCATCATAAGAAAATTCAGACACTTATTTAAACCCCTCAGAATTCTTTACCCATTTATTCTCATTCACTTTTCCTCCCATATGGCCATAGACCATCCATTCTCCTCTGGGTGTGTCACTTGGCATTACTTCAGAACTCTTTACAGGTTTCTTTGTACTTTCTATGAAGCACAAGTGCACCTCCCACCAATGTTTTTAACCATTCCCCTATAAGTGGACACAAGTTATTTCTATTTTTTTTTTTTTGCTACTACCCAGAAACTTATTGTGAACATCTCTGAGCAGGTACAGTGCCCAAATTTCCATAACACTGAATGGGTTGCAAGATGGTTCTCATCGCCATAACCCTGACAGGAATATCTTTATTTTGCATATGAAGAAAGTGAGTTCTTCCAGAGAAGTTCATAAATGCACAAACTAATACTAAAACTTAGACCTTCTGTAGTCCAGTTCCAGAGTTCTTTCTCTGGGAATCCCCGTTCTAAACTCTCTCTGATCACATTTGCTTAGTTTAGCTCAAGAAACCTTTACCAAGCATCTCCCATGTGTGAGACATGGAGCCAGGGACTAGGAACACAAAGAGAAAATTTTAGCTCATTCCTTGACCTCAAGAAACTTTCATCCCACCAAAGGGACATAATTTATACAGAGATAAACACAAGGTAATTGTGAGACTAAATAAACCTGAGGGAAGAATGAGAGCGCACCAAAAATATTGGCAATCAGAGAAGGTTCACGGTAGGAGGTGTTTCACACATAGGGTTTCAAGGGAAGGGAAGGATTCTAAGAAGCGAGGGAAGGAGGGAGTGCCGTGCTCAAGCTGTGCTGTATACCAAGGGCTTCTCCCACATATATCATCATTGTTGCATTTCCTATTTCTTCTTCAGTATTTTTGCCCAGCCCCAGAAAGGGGAAAACCAGTAAGCATTCTCTCAGTCCCAAGGGTGTCTCTGCTCCCTTCCTCAACCTTTGACTTCGCCTTCTCTGTTGTGCTAACAAAAACAACAGTAGAAAAGAAATAGAACAAAGAAACACACCATAGCATTTCAATCCAGTCTTAATCCCTACACCTGACCAAGTTATGCATACATCTAACTGCTTCTTTGGTTTCTGATTAGATTTATCCTGGCTCTCTGTCTCTTCCCATGTCTTTGAGCACTTCCTCTTGAATTGCTTAGATCAAATCTCTCTGAATCTGAATTTTCAGCTTTAAGTGGTTCTTAGTCATTGATACAACCATGTGAATGCTTCAGATCCCTTTCTAAGAATATTCTCTGAATGACAAGAAGAAGGCGGTAGGTGAGAACAGAAAAGTGCTGAGCACATCAGGCAAGGACACCACAAAAGGAGGAAAGATCCAAGGATAGGAAAACCAGAATGTGGCCAACAAGCTTTGCCTGCTTAATGATTTTGGTGAAACTTGGTCCTGCAGAAATAATTGCATGAAGTGTCTTTCTACTGGTTTCCACTGGATGAAAGGTCCTTGGAAAAGCCAACTCACCTCGCTTTTGTTGTTTGAACAAGCTCTGGGTCATACCATCAAAACACAAACATCAAGTTATTAACTCTCTATAAAGAGAATTTCTGAAGGCAACCAATCCATCAAACCACCCAATTATAAAATACCTACAACTTGCCAGGCAATGTGCTAAGGGCTAAAAATAGAGAGAAAAAAGTTAAAACAGGACCTGTCCTCATGGACATTATAATCTAGTCTCCGGACAAAAGCATATCAAAAAATGACACAAGGTGATTTGGAAGTAGAAGAAAAGGCACTGGAATTAAGGGGCATCAGAAAAATCCTCATGTAAGGGGTGGTGCTAGAAATAACAACAGTTCTAATTCACATGACCTACCCATCAGTCCAAGACCATGCAGAAACAGCTAAAGAATGAGAGGAATCTGAATACAGAAAGCAAGAGGTGAAAAGGACTTTAACACACAGAACAATGAATTTCAGAGAGAAACAGAAACTAACTTTAGAAATAGGTCAAAACTAAGAAAGTTGATCCACAGGGATTATTTAACCTCTTTATTTTATGGATTGTGAAACTGAGGCTCATAGCAGGGCATGGGACTTACTAAGGTCACACAGATAAATAGAGGTTAAGGTAAAATGCTTTGAAATTGTTTTTAAAGTATTCAAATATAAGTATTATTGAATCAAAAATGTTGGATTTCTATTTTAACTTGGCGTAGGATTTGGAAGTGTGCAAAATGTCTGTGGCAAGGTAAAATGTAGGATGGTAGGAGTTGAGGTCATAATATCTTTTAGTTTAGATTCATTTACTGGAAGAAAAAATAGAGTAGAGAGCAGATGTGAGAAATGCTGTCATAGTTGAATCAATAGGACTTGGTAACTGAATGAATATGGAAATCAAGGGAGAGGGATGCCTCCAAGTTTCCAAGCTTGGATGATTGGAAAGATAGTAGCTCTGTTGGCAGACTTGGAAAAAAACAAAATCATAGAATCTCAGTATTTGGGAGGACTTCAGGCTTCAGAAAGGACTTAATATTCTGGTGTAACGTTCACCTGAATAGTAATTTATCTCCTATAGACCAATTCATTCCACTTTGGGACAGCTCAGACTATTAGCAAGTTCTTCCTCGTACTGAGCTAAAATCTGTCCCTCTGCCAGCCCTCTCCATCTCACGGGAGGAGAGAAGATTATGGATTGCACTCTAGAGCTTTCATTTATGTAACCTTGAGTTTTGCTTATTTGCTTGTTTTATTTTCTAAAGTAACCCCCCCCCACACACTTTTTTTGGTCTTAAATTTAGATGTGAGTTTTGAGAGAGAGAGAGGGACAGAGGCAGAAAGAGAGAGAGAGAGACAGAGACAGAGAGAGAGAGAGAAAGAGAAAGAGAGAGAACAACTCACTCTACTTTTTAATAGAATGGTTGGGGATTTATAGAAACTCCTTTCTGATGACAAAAAATTATCTTCATCCCCAATTAAAGGCAAATAAATACAAAGTGGAGGTCTGAAGCCAATTCATGTCCTTAATCAAAGTGGTTTCCAGCTTATCGTTTCCTTGACATATATCATCTGCAATGGATCATGGGAGGGGTTAAGTTATAAAATATCCTTTCAAAATTATCTGAGAACCACATTAGAAGGGGGACCATAAATTGGATCAAAATTTAATCTAAACTAAAGTCTATAGATAAAAAGTGCAGTAGGCAGCTGAGGACCCATAACCAACAGCAATTGCTTTTCTTCATGTGGAATTAGGTGGTTAAGCAGAACAGAAAAATATGGGGCTGTCAACTAATCAATTACATTTGAGTAATTGATCGTATAATATTATTGGTGAAAGCCCATAATGCATGAGTTAGAAGGGAACAATCTCTGAAAATATTAGATTTGCAACCAAGGGGAGGCGAGTAGAATTGATCCTCATAAAAAGATGCCAGAGATTTTTTTTTACAATTTTAAAGCAGTAGCTAGCTACAAAAGGCACACTGGAACTTCAGCCAGTCTCCTCTCTCTGAGAGTGCCAGTAGGAAGAAAAGAAAAAGAGACAAAGATATTTAGCTGGGAAAAGAAAAGATTTGGTTGGAGGAGCAATCTTCGAATAACTAATGGCTTACTGAGAGGTGGCACAGGGGTTAGAGCTCTGGGCTTGGAATGTCCTAAGAAACTCATTGTCCTAAGTTCAAATCTGACCTCAGACACTTGTGCAATTGTGTGACGATTGGCAAGTCACTTGATCCCATTTGCCTTGGCTTGCTCATCTCTAAAATGAACTGGAGAAGGAAATGGCAAACCACTCTGGTATCTTTGCCAAGAAAAACCCAAGCAAGGTCATAAAGAGTCAGATATTACTGAAAAACACTTTAGAGAGGATTAGACTTTGCTACCGGGCCATGGGTAGAACTAATAATAATTGAAGTTACAGGGAGATGTCATTAGAACTGTACAATAATGGAATGGTTAATTCCTTAAATAACAAGCGCCCTTGTATTGATGCTGTTTGATTGGAAACTGAATGATCACTTGTCAGGGAAGTAATGAAAAGGATTCTTGCTTCAAGTGAAAGGTGAAGCTAAAATGTCAATGATCTCTTAATATCCTTCTAGCTCTGACATTCTGCATTTTGTCTAAGATTCCAATCTCTATGCCCTAAAACTTGATATACAAATTTTTTCCTAACACTACCATTTAATATTCTAGGTATTTACCTTACAGGGTTATTTTGAGACTCAAGTGAGACACCTCTGGCATTTACCAGCTGTGTGACCATGAGCAAGTCGCTTAGTCTTTTAGCCTTTGAGACATCTAAGACTAAAAGTCATGAGAAGGTTGTTGTCATGGTGGTGGGAGTTCTCACACTGGCAATACTGCTGCTACTAATATATCCAATGATGATGATTTATTATGATGATATTATGATGATTCTTCAAGATATCTGATTTTGCACGTTTCTATATTCACTTAGCTCATGTAGATTGTGACCTCCCCCATACTTAAACAGGTGGCCCTCCTTCATATGAGTACCTATGACTGATCAAAAATTAGCCTCTCTCAACTTAGCTTAGTTGAATGATAAACACATAGGCCATTGATGGGCCTATGCTAGAAACCTTTGGAAGTCCAAAGCTCTGGTCAGAGCTTGCATCCCCCCTGATAGATACACTGAGAACCTAAGGCTGCCTCCACATGGACACACAAGAGAAGGACTTTAGTGGAACCTGAATGATAATAAATATTGTGGTCACTTGTTTTTTATAGCACTTTCTGGTTATAAAATGTTTAATTTCACTAACCCTGGTGTCCTCTGACATCCCATTGAACTCCAGAAATCTTTCATTTTTATCTAATGAAAACCTAACATCAACCCTAAGGGAGACTGGGTGGATGACTAACCCAAAAGATTCCCCTGTAAAATCACAGATACTTTGAAGTATCATCAACATTAAATGTATAATAGCAGAGTCAAGGAGAATTCCATCATAGCTGGTGGCAGATATAACCATTTTTAATGAAGGTCAATCCAATGAGGGCCAGAAAAATACCAAAACTATAATACAGGAAAAAATGGAGAAATTGGTGTTTGGATTTTCCTATTTGCACCTGATTAATTCTTGAGATGATCATTGAGATGATGCCTCCACCATGCAGGCTGGTAAAAGGATCATTTTGTGAGAGGAGCATAACAAGAGAAGGGAGGTGATGAGTCTAGTGATATTTGAGCAGCCAGGTGGGCTTGTGTTGATTTAGAGAGGTGAAATAGGACCACCACCATGGTTTGCTTCCATCCTGAGAAGGTTTCTGTCTTTCACCTACAAAGTCTCCATTGTTTTCTGCATGGGGATCAAAATCCTCAAGCGGGTCATGGTGCTGGTAAGCACTTCTCCGAGGTCCATTCACGAACCTCTTGGGATACAGATTTAAAGGATGAAGGATGAAGTCTACCCTGCCAGCCCTCTTCATCCTAAGAGGGATGGTAACTCTCTTGATCATCTTGGTGTAACCCGGGGCTTGGGCGATGACAATATGAGTGCCTGGGGGCAGTAGCCTCCAGTAGTCACCATCAGCAGCTGAGGAAACAGAAAATGGGAGCCATTGTGAGATCATAGGTCAAATGATACATCCTTGGCAATAGGGACAAAAGGGGATTTTAGGAAGAAGTAACAGCATCAGAGACAACAAATTGGCCACAGGTATCATGGTATGCTAGAAAAGATACTGACTTGGGGACCAGAAGACCTGAGCTCAAATCTTTATTCTAACACTAAATACCCATATGATCACAGGTCAGTCACAGACCCATTTTCAGCATATTTCTCATTTTGTAAAATGGAGATGATCACATTTACAAGACCTTCCTCAGAGACTTCTGTGAAGAAAGTGCTTTGTAAACTATTAAGGATGATAGAAATAAGAACTATAATTAATATTATTATTTTAGGAACTTCAGAATTTTCCTGGCACCCTAGATGATGATGAGAAAACATGGCAGTAAGATGGAATAGCTAGATGGCTTCATGGTTAGAGCACTGGGCCTGGAGCCAGGAAGACCTGAGTTCATATCCAGCCTCAGACACTTCCTAGCTGTATGTCCTTGAGCAAGTCACTTACCCTCAAGCCATTTACCCTTTCCTCAACTGTAAAATGAGGATCATGATATCACCTACTTCCCAGAGTTCTTGGGATCAAATGAGATGATATTTGTAAAGTGCTTTGCACAGTACCTGGAAAATAATAGGTGCCATACAAATGCTTGCTTCTTTCCTGAGATAATGGAGAGATAGTGGGATATATAGGAAAAAAACCTATAAATTTGGGAATTTGGAAATGCTAGCACTGCCACTAGTCGATGTTACCTGTGTAATCTTCAACAAGTCATCTAACAACCTAACAAAAAGAATATTGAAAAAAAATCCCTGCATCTATAAAATGGGAGTAATAACCGGCTTACCTCCTTCATTTCAACAAAGAGATCCAGAAAACTTGGGGAAGGAGGGGACTTGCTCAAGGTTACACAGCTAGTAAATGACAGAAAAAGGTCTTTTGAATCTCAGTTGTGGACGCCCCATTGCGCCATATGGCCAAACATTGGGAGACACTCCTGAGCCATACCTCTGAAATGCCCTTTGAAGCTCAGCATAAATGCCCACTAATCTGACCCATCATCAGATGGGCATGTATATGTGGTGCTACACCATCACAACTCCCCAGAGAAGTGTTATAGGGTTGCGATACGTCCATGGAAGGAGCAATAAACACTGATTATATTAAGAATGCAATATTGTTATTATTGATAATAATAACCAAATTGAAGTACACAAATTTGGTTTAGAGATTAAAGTAAAGAGACATACCTGTAGTAACATCATGGCGGATTCCTCTGACCAAGATGCGTGCATTTTTGATGGGTTTTCCAAATTTATCTGTGACTGTGCCTTTAATTCCTCGGTGTACCTGAAAAGACATAAAGCAAAGGAATGATCTTCAAATGGCATTATGACCAACCTCCATGGAATCTTCCATCCATCTGCTCCCCTTTACACTCATGGTAACAGCATGGAATCATAGACCTACATGGAATTTCAGAGGTCATCAAGTCTAAACCCCTCATTTTACAGATAGAGAAAATGAGACCCAGAGGAGTTAAGTGACTTGACCAGGGTCACACAACCACTAAATGTCTGAGGCAGGATTTGAATTCAGGACTTCCTGATCCTAAGTCCAATGCCCTGACCACTATGCCATGTTTCTTTGCATGCATCCATATGGAAGCATAGAAAACGTACGCTATGAAAAAATAATCTAATCCTAACTGATGTTCCCTCACAATCAGAAACAATTAGATGAATTGGATTTAGAGTTAAAACTAGAGAGAGATTAAAACACACTGAGTCCAACCACTTCATTTTACAACGAGGGAAACTGAGGCTCAAAGAGGTTGAGCAATTACCCCCAACTAATCAGCCAGTAACAGAGTCAGCATTCTACCTCAAATCCTCTATAATCCAGGGATGTTTTTCCACTATGCAATTACACCCTTGGTGAGGAAAAGATGAAAGGTGTTAAAACATAGGCATTTGGGGTGTAGACATGGCCTTCTTTTATTCAGGTATAGGGTAAATACCCAAATCCGTTTTTCTGAAACTTTGCCTCATTTCTCCCTCTCCTATGGGGCCTAGCAGAAGTGATTCAATCATTCATCTCCATGGTAGCCCTTCTGGCATTTTCCTAAATTGCAGCACATTAAAAATTAGCATCAAGGGGCCACAATCTACCCACGTGAATGGAGGGAGTTCCCATAGTGGTGAAATTATAATTCCTTGAGGTATATACAAGGCACAGTGTTTGCTGCTAGACCAAAGTTGGAAAATGAGGCCATTCCTGACTTCAAGAAGCTCACAATCTAATAGGAGAGGAGAGGAATAAGGCATATACACATATGCAAGTAATAATATATAAGGTAGACTGGGATAAGAACAGAGATCTGGACAAAATGCTATTGGAAATTTGAGAAACAAACTAATGTCGTGCATTCAGTCAACAAAATCCAAAGATTGTTTATCACATGCATGACTTTCTAGTCTCATTTCCCCTACCTGGCACTAATATAGTTTTATTTGTTTCAACCTAAGCAGAAGAATTTATACTTATTAATTTTAGCCCTTGATTCTAGTCTACTGAGATATTTTTACATCCTTATTTTGTAATCTAACTTGTTAAACATGTTTGCAAGCTTCATGTTAGCCGAAATTTTAAAGTTCAATTCGAATTTAATAAGCATTTATTAAGCATTCACTATGTTACAAGCATTATACTAAGTGCTAAAAGCATGAAATAACTTGGTAATATTATCCACCAGCACAGTTTAAAACTATTGAAATTCTGAGGGTCTTCCCCTCCCAGACTAATTCTTTTGTGAAGGTAAGCTAGGCCATATTTTCCCTCAATTCTTCCCTAGCCTTTAATTACTGAATGGATATTACCTCAGACAAACTAAGACCTGTGAAAGACCTGGTTTAAAAAGGCCAAGGTCTCCCACTGCATCCTAGACCATCTCCAGGTGTCCTATGTCTTGCCACTAGACTCTGATGACTCTGGAGGAGACAGTGAAGCTGATGACTTTGCATAGTCCTGCCTCACTTAAATCCAGTGCACTTACAGATCAAGACATCACCCTCCTCACTGGTTCTCTTCAAGAACAAGGGAAAAACAACAAGGGCAACAAAACTATGGAGCAAACAGGATGGAGGACAGAACCCTGGGCCACTTAACTAGATATTTCCATCCAAGTTAATGTTGCCTCAATCTCCATTACACTCAATTCAACTAAGTATTTACTGAGGGAGAACTATGTACATAAGTGTAGCCCACTCCAGACAGGTCTATGTTTTGGGCAGCTAGATGGCACCATAGTGCATAGGAAGACTCATATTCAGGAGTTCAAATTTGGCCTCAAACACATTATAGGTGGATGATCCTTGACAAGTCATTTAACCTTGTTTGCCTCAGTTTCCTCATCTGTAAAATGAGCTAACAGAAGGAAGTGGCAAACCATGCCATTATCTCTGCCAAGAGAACCCCAAATGGGATCATGAAGAGTCAGATACAATTAAAAAATGACTGAACATTATGTATAAGATTACACCATATGCGTAAGGGAACCAAAAATATTTGTTTTGCTAATGAGGAAATTTTAGAAATAATTCATTTGCAGGACTTTTAAAGGGCTTTAGAATATGTTTGAATGAATGAACAAGGCTTTCTTACAAAAAAAAAAAAAACATTTCACCTACTAGACAAATGCCAGTTTCTAATAATTACAACTTAATATATTTCCATCATATTTTAAGGCACACACAGTATATACCCCAGCACAATCCTAGGAGGGATATAGTACCAGCTTTAGTGCCACTCCTTTATAGATGAAGAAACTGAAACTCAGTGACTTGGTCAAAGATGCAGCACCAAGGCTAGGCCTTGAATCCATGTATACAGACTCCATAACTTCTACCATTGTGCTACACTGCCTTCTGTGAGAACTAGTTGGTGTGTATCCACCTGAGCTTGGGTTTTTCCCTCATCATCTCCAGATGAAATGAAATCTTCAAAGAGAAAAGACAATTAGGGCCTTTCAGCAGAGACCTGAGGATGTGTTTCCATGGGGTAGCCAGGGGATATTTATGAGCCCAATATGAAAATCTGGCCAATGTCAACAGGGAAGGGGCTTCAATTGACTTTGGCAGACTTATTCCTTATCAGAAATAATTTACTCAGTCTTAGCTGGGAGGGTGAGGGGGTGCTTTCGGGCCTGGGTCTGTGTTTCTTCCAAAGATGCTGCAGCATAGACTTGTACAGTATCTACCTATTAGCATCATTTTATCCCCAACCTTCAGGCACAATAGGGACGGAGCAAATCCAGCCCCATTTGGATTCTGTAAACCTCATTTTCACTAGACGGCTGTAAAATGAAATGAGCTTGGCCGTCTGGATGACCCGTCATTATTTTATGGCACTGTTTTGCTAAGAGATGCAGGCAGTCGCTGGCAAAACCCATAAACAAGGAAAGTAAAACAATGTCAACAGCTTTACATTCTGCTCCAGGTTTTCTGCTACTGGGGCCAGTGAAGTCTGAACTGACGTAGGACCAAGAAAGGCTTCTTTTCATTCATTGAAGGGGATCATTTGGGTGCATTTAGGTGGTTTATTTCCACCCTCCTTTAAGATTATGACAGGCCTGGTCTATAATAAACCAAGGTGAGAAAAATATGACAAAAGCTTCCACAGGAGTGTCAAGCAAAGCACTGCATTGGAAGCCAAGAGGCCTGGGTCCTATCCTGCTATTGCCAATGTGACCCAGGACAGTTCATTGGCCCTCTCTAAGTCTCCTGTTCTTCTTTTAACAAATGAGAAGAGATGGTCTCTCAAGCGCCTTCCAGCTCTGACATTCTGTGTTCTAAGGTCCCTTTGAGTTCTGACATATTCTAAGCTCTAAGAGCCCTCTCAACTTGGATATTCCTTGTTCTAAGGTCCTTTCACCTCTGACAATCTAGGATTCCAAGACCACACAAATAGCCCAGGCCTGAAAATCCAGTATTTGGGGCAGAATTTCAATGAAGGAAATCAGGAAACAAATCCACCAGGGCAAACAATACAATACCATTTCCATAAAATTCAGAAGAGGTTCTTTGTTGTGTTGCCAGAGTGTGTAGAGGGCTTCCTCTGGGGGAAACTTCACACAGCCCAACTCCACAGTAATTTCAAAGCAGTTGGTGTGAAGATAGTTGAAATCCGACATACCTACACACAGACAAGAGGGGGAGAAAGAGACATTAAACATGATCTGTGCCCAGTTAACAAGCAGGAGGAACAAAGATTAGCAGATTAAATGCCAAGAGCTAAGAGTATGACCAGGACTTTTTTTCCTCTTTTTGCTTTTCTCCATATCCTCAGCACTTACCACAATGTCTGGAACGCAGAAGGTGCTTAATAAATGTATGTTGACTGATTAACTGACTGTTCCTACTCTGACAATTCCATAGCTATTCTAAAGTTCAAAAAATAGATGGAACATTTTTAAATGTCCATTTTGTAAGGGCAAAAATCATTCTAATTGTGGGAGGAAAACACAAACGTTTCAGTGAAACAGACACTTGTGGAAATCAACCTCCCAAGAGCCCTAACTGAACATTTCATATCATGGCTCTTGGGAACACGCAGGGTGATGGGATAACAGCAACAATAGCCACTGATTGACCATCTCCCTATGTGCAAAGCTATGGAATCCTGGGCAAGAAGTCATCTAGCCTCAGTTTCATTATCTATAAAATGGGTATAACAGCAACAACTATTATTGATTAAGTGGGCACTGGGGTTACAGACAAAAATGTTTTTAATGTTCCCAAGGAGTTTATGTTCTATAAGAAGCTATGAAATTCATGCAGTTAACACAGGATAATTTAAGGAGGGAGCCAATACCAACAACTAGAAGAGTCAAGGTTGGTTTGCCAAAGCAGGGAGCATCTAAGTTGACCCTTGAAGGAAGCATAGGGTGACAGAGTGGAGTAGAGGAGGGAGAGTGTTTTAGGCATGGGAGATGGGTACAGAGACGAGGAGAGATTCCAAATTGAGGGAACAGCAAAATAGGCCAGCTAGGCTAGGACTTAGACAACATGTAGGGGAATGTGACATAAGCCTGGAAAAAGCTTTAAATATCAAGCTGAGGAAGGTCTTTATATTTTATGCTAGATGCAGGAGGGAGCTATTGAATATTCTTAAGCAGGAGAGTGACCTTTGCTTCAGGAAACTCAGTTTGACAACTTTGTAAAGAATGGATTGGAAGAGGGAGGGATCAGAAACTGAGTAATCAGTTAAGATGCTACTATAATAGTCAGGATGACAGATGACCACAATCTGAACCAGGATGGAGAAGACACAACAAGTGTGAGAGATTTTGTGGAGGGAGCATGTTAAGAATTGGTAAATGACTAGAAGATGCAGGTAGGATGTGAGGAAGAAAGACAAGTCAAGACCAATTCTGTTGTTGCAAACCTTGTAAGAAGGATGTAATGATTAAGAAAGTTTAGAAGATATAAGGTTTGGGAGAAAAGAGAGTCACACATGGGTGAAGGTACAGGAGCTGGGTTCAGATCTCTGCACTACTACTTACTAAGTGACCAATCATGTAAGATCGAAGGTCTCATTTTCCTCATCTGATCAGGTAGGACCAGATGAACTCTAAAGTCCTTTCAATCTATGACCTTATGTTGAGTTTGTGATGCTGATAGAATGCCCAGGTGAGGATGCCCGACAGGGAGTTGGTGATGTAGAAGGATCTCAGAAGGGACATGAGAGCTGGAGGTGGAGGATGAGTAGTCACCTGCTAGGCAAGCCTCACTGGGATGGTGTAAGGAAATCAGTGTTTACAAACTTCAAAGGACTCTAGAAGTGGGAATCCTGGGAGTAAACAGAAGGATAAATAAAGGGTATAGACTGATAGAAATAGAGATGTGTGTGTATGTATATATACATAAATACACATACATACTACACACATATATACACATACACAT
The DNA here is from genome assembly GCF_028372415.1 of Notamacropus eugenii. NCBI lineage: Eukaryota > Metazoa > Chordata > Mammalia > Diprotodontia > Macropodidae > Notamacropus > Notamacropus eugenii. The sequence goes on from NC_092877.1 coordinate 55,573,460, forward strand.
ATGTATAGTGTGTATATATGCATGTATGTATGTATATGTGAATGTGTATATATCTATATATGTGTGTATATACATATATATGCATATATATATATATATATATATACATCTCCATTCTCAGAGAATTCACAATCTAGTAGGAACTAAGACAGGAATGTAGATTGATGTGCCATAAAATTAATTTTATTAAGGATATCCAGAGAGGTATGAACAAAGCAATGGAGATCAAGTCCAAAAGCTCTTTGCCGTGGCAGAGAATTCAAGCCAGGTTCCATAGGTTTGTCTGGGATATGAGAAAGACCCAAAGGGATGCTTCAGAGATGATCGGGAAGTCTTCTAAAAAGCTAAGCATGACGGATTACTTTGCACCCATGATTTCATAGGATTCCCTTAAAACCTTTGGGAGTTACATGCTCCAGACATGATGATTCCCATTTTTTGTTGTTGTTCAGTCATTTTTAAGCTGTATCTGACTCTCTGTGACCCCATTTGAGGTTTTCTTGGCAACGATACTGGAGTGGTTTGTCATTTCCTTCTCCTGCTCATTTTACAGATAGGGAAACTGAGGCAAACAGGGTGAAGTGACTTTCCCAGGGTCATACAGCATCTGAGGTTAGATTTGAACTCAGGAAGATGAGTCTTCCTGACTCTAAGACCAGCACTCTGTGCCATCTAGCTGCTAGAAGAAACCAAAGCTCAGAAATTAAGCAGTTGGCTCAAGGTCACACAGTGAGTGTCAGAGGTGGGATTCAAACTCAGGTCTGTCCTGACTCTAGCATGCTTTCCAACTGCACCACATGGCTTAGAGAGATTTTTTTTAAAAAAGACATACATAAAAATAAATAGACGAGCTGTGATATACACCAGGGAGGAGCCCCTGACATATGTAATAAGATCATGGATCTCTCCAAGTACATATGATGTTAAAAAGAAAAGATTCTCTGTGGGCCTTAGTTTCCCCATCTGTAAAATGGCTATATGAATACTTGGGCAGTAGACTAGAGTGGAGAAAACACTCCATATGACTTTCAGGTACTGAACATTATTATTAAGGATGCATTCAGGAGGTATGTCTAAAAAGACAGAATGGTATGGCTGTTTCCATCCTACAATACCCCTTAAATATCCCCCTGAAACTCCTCTACTAACCCTGACTTTTCCTTCCTTTAAGCCATACCATAGGGAGACTTACCTCCTGTAAAGCTATACCAGTCAGCACCGTTGATAATGCTGCCCTTACTCAGAAAGTTGCCACCACATCTATTCTCTGATTTGTCCATCATCATGGGGTGAACATTGGCATAGGCCCTGGACAGTAACCTGAACATCTGCAAAGAAGATATGAAAAGTAAATATTTCTCCAACAAAGACCAGAATGTTCAGGAAATAGAGAGACTCAAGAGTGGCAGAATGTAGGATGTCAAATATAAGACTGGACTTCCCCATTCATTCAGGACTGAGCAGAAACTAAAAACCACTAGATTTGGAATTTAAAACACACACACACACACACACACACACACAGGCACACACACACACAGGCACACACACACAGGCACACACACACCAAAACAAAAAACTTTGAGTTCAAATTCCAGTTTCACTACTTAACTGGTACCATTGTGACTTCAGACAAGTCAGCTAATTTCTCTGAGCCTTGGTTTCCCTATTTTCATAATGAAGGTGATTGGACTTGATCTCCCTTAATGTCCCTTCCAGTGCTAATATTTTATGATTCTGAATAACAACAACATTATCTTAGATATTATCCTTTCATTTATAAATGAGGAAACTGACACTCAGAAAGGTAAAGGAACTTGCCCACCTGGAAAGCTCTCCCTCTTCATCCCCTCTTAGATTTCCCAAACTTGCTTCAAAACTGAGTTCAAATCCCCTGTACTTTGCCTGTCTGCTCAGCCCCCTGATGCCTTCCTCCTCTCCGAATCTCTTCCATCTACTCTGCATATATGCTGCTTCTATCTACCTGCTACATGTTGTCTTCTCTATTAAAATGGAAGTTCCTTGAGAGCAGGGGTTGACTTTGCCACAACACTTGGCACAATATAGTAAGTATTTAATAAATCTTGACTTGTCCAAGGACACAGCTAGTAAAGGCTAAAGTTGGGAACTGGACAAGGTCTCTCCAACTTCAGACCCAGTGGTCTTTCTGCCAAACTATACTGACTCACTTAGAAGTCCCTTTTTCATAGATGGAAAAGTAGATGAATTTGCCCAAAGTCACATGGGTAGGAAGTGGAAGATCCAGAATTAAACCTAGTTACCTAAAAAAACAAATCCAACTTTCTACAATGCCACGCTGGGGTCTAACTCTACCAGTGACCAACTACGTGACTCGGGCAGGATACGTGCCCTCCCTAAGCTTCAGTTAGCTCCTCCTTAGAATGAGGATAAAAATACTCATCATCCCTATCTCATAAGGACCATTTTGCAAATTATAAAGTATTACTTAAATTCAAGTTTATATTACTAGACACTTAACATCAGATCCAAAGCTCTATCACAGCAGGGACGTGTCTTACTTAAATTTAACCTCACCCCCAAGGGCTAGCACAATGCTATTTATGTGTGATTGCCTAATAAATGTTTTATTAAAAGAATACTAATAACTTATCTTTATATAATTCTTTAAGTTTTGTAAAATGCTTTCCTCATGACAACCCTCTGAGGGAGGTAGTTTAAACAATATAATCTGTATTTCAGAGCAGCAGATAGAATGCTGGGACGAGAGTCAAGAAGATTCATCTTCCTCAGTTCCAATCCAGCCTCAGATACTTCCTAGCTGTGTGACCCTGGGCAAGTCACTTAACCCTGTTTGTCTCAGTTTCCTCAACTGTAAAATGACCTGGAGAAGGAAATGGCGAACCATTCCCGTATCTTTGCCAAGAAAACCCCAAATAGGGTCACAAAGAGTTGGACTCAACTGAAAATGACTGAACAAGAACAAAATTGTATTTCACAGGTGTAGAAAGTAAGGTCCAAGAAGCCTAAATTTCTTTGCCTGGGGTTGTAGGGTTAGTGGGTGCTGGGGCCGAGAATGGAGCCCAGGTCTCCTGGCCCCAGTGCTGCCTTTTTTCATGACAGTATTTCTCCATCCCTAAACTACCCTAAGCTCACCCACAGCATCCATCTCCCAAAAGACTCTGGGTTTCCGTGGAGACCTCTGTTTGTTGAGGGGCCAATATTGATTGCTGATTTATTGCCGAGGTAAGATGGTATTTTATTTCTTTTTTCTTTCCAACTTGTCTTCTGGGACTCACTTAGGCAAACCGCCCGCCCACGGAGACTCTTTTACTCATCCTTGTTTATGCTTGGTAGGAGATGGTGCCCAAAAGAGTCAGGCTTATTACTTATTAGTGCATTGAATAAATAGCCTTGCTCATTAATGCACTTCCTCTGGCAGTTCCCTGGTGTCTAAGACTGTGCCCAGCCAACTCCCTTCCAAGAAGAGGGAAATGGACTCAGGGCACTAAGGAGTGCTCCCATCATAGTAGAGTCCTAGGCAGGCTCTGCCCTAATCCTACCTTGCCTTCTTTCTGTCTGGGTCATTTAACTCCTCCAGAACTGAGTTTCTTTCTCTGTAAAATGAAGGGATTGGATTAGATGCTCTCCAATGCCCTCTTACTTAGCCTAAGAACTCATTAACTTCTTAGCAGTAAATACTTTAGGCTGGGGGTTGGGATAGTGTGATGTAGTGGGAAAATGCTCGACTTGAAGTGCATGGCAAGTCACTTTGTTTCCTCCCCTGTAAAATGGTACCACTGAAACATGCCTGATCCACAAGGTGGTTGTAATGATCAAATTATGTGCCAAGCATGAACAAACTTCTTTCATTGACCCTCTACTACTCCCAAACTCTTGTGCTGCCAGAATTTTACTTCATAGAAAAGAAGCTGAGCAGATGCTAAGTCACATATATCATGGGCGAATTATTTTGATGTGGTATCTTATAGGAGAGAAAACTGAGGCCTAGAGATGAGGAGTCAATTGTGCAGTCACAAAAGCTAGTAAGCTGGCAAAGGTGAGACAAAGAGACTCAATCCCTGGTCCTGTATTCTTCCTTCCAGACACTTTTGCATTGAAAAAGGGTCTTCTTCTACAGGGAGAGAGAGGAGAGGGGCCCAATCAATTGATCTCTAAGTCATGAAATGTCATAGTTGGAAGGGACCTAAGAGATCACTCAGATTGTTCAATTAAATGCAATACAACATTTAATATTACATATGTACTAAGGACAAGGAAGGAAAGAAGGAAGGAAGGAAACTCCCAGTCCTCAAGCAGCTTAATTCTACTAAAGGGATACAGTATGTATCTAGATAAGTAAATAAAAATATGTACAAAGTCATTCAAAGGGGTAGACAGCATTAACAGCTAGGTGAGGAAGAAGGAGAGCAGGGAAGATGTCATGTAATCCGTGGCTCTTGAAAAGATCCTTGAAGTTCTGAATTCCAAATAGTGGAGGGGAAGGAAGGTGAGAAGGACTGTCATGGAACAGGGAAAACCCAGAGGCCAGTTTGACTGGGATGGAAAAAGTTTGAAGGAGAGTACTATGAAAAGAGTCTTGAAAGCAGGTAGAATCCTGACTGTATCAACAACTTTGCTTTATGGACAAGAAAACTAAGGAAAGTCACTCAGCCAAGGCCACATCCTGTTCTTTCCAGTGAAACATGCTACCTCTCAAGGAGCTCACTAGTTCCATTATCTTACATTTGAAGAAACACTGGGGTACTGTGGAAGGCACATTGAACTCAAGGTCAGGAGACTTGAGTTCTAACACAATCACTAACTGTGAAATCTTGGACAGCTAAGAGGCTAAGTGAACCATCAAATTTGAAATGAGAAAGATCGGAATTTGAATACTGCTTTAGAGACTTATTGTCAGTGTGACCCTGGACAAGTCATTTACCCTCTATCTGCCCCAGTTTTCTTATTTGTAAAAGGGAGAGAAATTATTACATCTATCTACCTCCCAGGGTTGTTGTGAGGATCTAATGAGTTAATGTTTGTAAAATGCTTTGAAAATCTTCAAGTTCTACATAAAATGCTACATAAATGCTAAGTATTATTCTAGTATCATATAATGCTTCAACTGAGAAACACCTTAGAGATCACCTTATACTCATGAGATCATAAGGTCATAGACTTAGAGTGGGAAAGAACCTTGGGAAATGATGAGTCCATACCCTTTATTTTTACAGAAGAGGACCCAAGGAAGTGACTTGCCCAAGATCACAGAATTAGTAAGACTCTGTGGAAGGACTGATCCTAGGTCTTGCCAGTTCAGTATTCTATCCATTTCTCCATGTTGTTCAACCTGCCTATTTTGGAAATGAGAAAACTGAGTACCAGAGGAGTCAAGCAACTAGCCAAAGGTTGCAGAATGATTTAGTGGCAAAGCCAGGACTCAAGCCCGAGTTTCTAGACTCCCTAGTCCAGTGTTTGGTCAATTATATGCCACTTACCATTCTCTGATCTGCTTAAAAGGTGTTATAATACCCCTGCCCTGCTTCCCTCACAGGGCTACTGTGACTCCCAAGAACATAAAAGCTGTTAATAGCTCGGTAAGTATGTGGAATGTATGGGATCATTTCAATCCTTGCCTCTCTCTTGAAAACTATTCATCTACAAGTTCCTGCTGGTTTGAGTCCCCTATTTGAAAAACTTAGTGTGGTCTTTGACTCTTAAATCAATCACTCAATCACCAAGAATTTACTAAGAACCTCCTATGTCTGAGGCACGTTACTTGCTGCTGGGGCTACAAAGACAAAAGTAAAAGTCGCAACTAGCCTCAAGCTAGCCAAGAAAGATCATGTGTCAATGATGTATGTTTCTAAGTATAAAATAGATACAATGATTTTAGGGAGAATTTTGGGGGAACTTAAAGGGATCTAAAGCTGTAGATCTCCCATAGCCAATTCATTACCAAATCCTATCAGTGCTACCTTAACAATATCTCTCTAATCCATCAACTACCCCCATCACCCTATCAGAGAGGCTCAGTTCCAAGCCATCAGAGTCATTACAAAAGACTGCCTGCCTCCAATCTCTCCCCTTCCAATCAATCCTTCATAGCATTGCAGACTTTCTTTCTTATACATATGTAACAGGAATGGCAAGCCTGAACAGAGCCTAGTCTCTTTCAATTGCAGTGGTCACATCCCAGTTGCACATAGATCTGATTTGTATCACCTTTCAGTCGAAAATCCTTCAGTGACACCATTTTGTTTATCTAACAGTTAAAATTACTCTTTCTAGCAAACAAGATCCTCCACAATCAATCTTGTTACACTACTTTTCTAGTCAAATTTCAAGTAGCTTTCCACATGGCTTGCTTTCTAATTTGTAGCTAAACTGAGAAAATTGCTACTTCCCGTATTTTATTCATTTTTCAGCTAGGTCTGACTCTTTATGACCCTATTCAGGGTCTTCTTGACAAAGATACTGGAGTGGTTTGCTATGTCCTTCTCCAGCTCATTTTGCTGATGAGGAAACTGAGCAAAACAGGGTTACGTGACTTACCCAGGGTCACACAGATAGTAAGTGTCTGAGACCAGATTTGAACTCAGGAAGATGAGGCTTCCTGACTCCAGATCCAGAACTCTATTGACTGTACCAGTTCACTGCCTATTTCCCATAAGTAGCTCACAATTTCCCACCTCCATGTCTTTGTTCTGGATTATTTCCTATACCTAGAATTCCTTTCCCCATCTAGCACTGTTGAATATCCACACATTTTTTTTTTAAATCCATCTTAAATATTACTCTTTCAGAAAGACTTTTATGAACACCAACCCCTTTTGGTTAATAGCCTTCCCTCCTCACATCTCTCACATAGCATTTTGCATATCTCTTACACATTTACCAGGTAATACATGTTTCATACTCTCATTAGACTATGTGCTCTGTTAGGGCTGATAACATTTTATCTCAACTTTGCCTCTCTCCATATATATACTCATAATCCACTGTATATAGAACACCTTTGATAAATGTTTCTTGAATTCAATTTTATATTCTATTTTAAGTGAATTGGAATTAAACTACTTGACCTCTAAAGTCCTTCCCAGCTATAATTCTAGGGTTATAGAATGTTTGAATATTCAAGAGAGAAAATCATCTTCTTGAAGAATAGTTCTTGTAACTGACTAGGAATTTCTATGAGTTTTAGATTCAAATCTTGGTTCTGAAACTTGCTAGCCATGGTACGTTGAACAAATGACCTTACCCTCTTTATCCTGAGTTTTCTTATGGACTATTTCCCCTATTGATTTCACTCAGCTATTATAAGGAAAGAGCTTTGTAAATTATAAGAATTTATAGAAATCTGAATTTTATTTCTCTTCCTCTTCCTTCTTTTTCCCCTCCTCCTCCTCTTTCTTCTTCTTCTCTTTCCTCTCCTCCTTCTCATCATTGTTAATAGGTTTGTCAAATGTATCTAGGATCTCTTTATTCTCCCCCCAATACAAGTTGATGCTCCATCTACACCATGATCAGAATGACAGCATTACAAGAGCCTCATCTAATTCAATCCCCTCATTTTAGAGGTAAAGGAGCTGAGGCACAGAAAAAAAATAGCAACTTTTTTCAAACAGCTGCATTCTCTTCTTGCCAGGTCAGTAATGAGTCTCCTCTCTTTGGGAAGCACTGGACAAGGCCAATAGTCACCCCAAAGTCAAGAAACAGCTGCTCAGAGATTGAGGGGTAGAATTATAAGGGGCTGAGGAAATGATTTGACCACCATCTTGGATTACTAGAGCTCATGCTTTTCTCCCTGAAGATTTAACTGCCCAGCAGAGCTGAGAAACTGCAACCACCTTAGGAGTCATTTGTAAATTGATTTTTTCATATATCTTATATAGATATAGATACACGGATATAGATATAGACACATATGCATATATTGACATACATATGCATACATACACACACAGAGAGAGAAAGAGAGAGAGAGAGAGAGAGAGAGAGAGAGAGAGAGAGAGAGAGAGAGAGAGAGAGAGGGCATCTTTATCGAGTTTCAGAGATGAACAGCGACACTCAGTGGCTGAGTAAGGAAAAACTACTACATGGTTTACTTCAGACAACCCTTGAAGATCGCAAATATGTTTTTACCAAACCTACACTAAAACTCATTTTTAGGCTTATGAACTCAATTCTGCATGGATAGTCCAATATCTTCCTCATTGGCACATTGAGCAGGCACCTTTTTAATTATATTGTGTAAGGTACTGAGAGTCACAAGACTTGGACTTTAGCCCCAGCTCGGCCACAGATTCTGTGACTCTGGGCAAATCCCCTCTCTGAGTTTCAGTTTTCTGGTCTGTAAACTGAGGAGTCCTACTGTATCCCAAAGAGATCATAAAAATGGGAAAGGGTCCCACATGTACAAAAATATTGATAGCAGCTCTGTTTGTGGTGGTCAAGAATTGGAAATAGAGGGGATGCCCATCAACTGGGAATGGTTGAACGAGTTGTGATATATGAATGTAATGGAATACTATTGTGCCATAAGAAATGATGAACAGGAAGACCTCGGAGAGGCTTGGAAGGACTTTTATGAACTGATGCTGAGTGAAAGGAGCAGAACCAGGAGAACTTTGTGCACAGCAGGGACCACAGTGTGCGAGGAATTTTTCTGGTAGACTTAGCCCTTCACAGCAATGCAAGGACCTGAAACATTCCTAAAGGACTCTTGAGGCAAAATGCCCTCCACATCCAGAGAAAGAACCATGGAATTGGATTGCAGAATGAAACAGAATATTTTCTCTTGTGCTATGTTTTGTTTTAGTTTGGTTTTTCTCATGGTTTCTTCCATTCATTTTAATTCTTCTATGCAATATGACTAAGGTGAAAATATATTTAATAAGAAAGTATGTGTAGAACCCACACAAGATTGCATGCCGTAATGGGGAAAGAGGAGGGAGAAAATCTAGAACTTATGGAAGTGATTGTAGAAAACTGAAAACAAATAAATTAATAATAATTTAAAAAAAAAAAGAAACAGGAAGGAAAAAATGAGGAGTCTTAGAGCCACAGAATCATTCAGTGCCAGAGCTGGAAGAAGATACTGGAATGGTTTGCCATTTCCTTCTCCAGCTCATTTTGCAGATGAGGAAACTGACTTAAACAGGATTAAGTGACTTGCCCAGGGTCACACAGCTATTAAGTGTCTGAGATCAGATTTGAACTCAGAAAGATGAGTCTTCCTGATTCTAGACCCAACACTCTGCATTATAGCGTCATCTAGTGTTCCCCGTAAGAACATAATCATAGACCATAGAAAGTTAGGACTGGAAGGGTCCTTTGAATAGAGAATTTAGTATGTTAGGACTGGAAAGGACCTTAAAATATAAAGAATGTAGCAGCTGAAAAATGAATTCAGAACATACACTACAGAAAATGAGTTGTGTCAGAAACAGAATTTGAATCCAAGACCTCTAGGAATTCCTGGTCAACTATAAGGAAAGGATCTTAAAACAGAAAACAGACCATTAAGTTGGAAGATATTTTAGACATTACCTCACCCACTTTTCTCATTGTACAAATGAGAAGCTGAGGTGAAAGGTAGGAGAAATATTGGGATAAATGAGCTCGCCCCCATTTCCTTATCTATAAAATGGGGGAGTTGAACTATATGGCCGCTGATATCCCTTCCCGCTCTAAGGTCTTTGATGTTATGATTTCTAAGTTCCAGCCACCCTTAGAATGGAACGATTCTACAATTCCATTATGAATATTATAACCCAAGTTTGTCCCAAGACCAGAAAACCATGGTAAAAGTTTTAGACGGAAATATTAAATTTTGCCTCATCATTAATTGGTGATACAGTGCATATGAGGAGCACAGCGCAGAGTTTCTCAGTACTAATCATTGTTAAAAGTCACAAATGGAGACAGCAGATATAATGAAGGACTGAAAGGGCCCCAGGGTCTTCAGTGTCTAAGTTCCTGCAAGAGAGTAGGTAAGAGGAGGAATATTCTAAATTCACCAAGTTGTCATTTAATCTATGTACTCACATTTTGAGAAGGGAATGCTGGGTCGGGATTCAGGAATATTAATTTTTGTAAGTTCAAATCCAATCTCAGACACTTGCTAGCTGTGTGATGCTGGGCACATCACTCAACCCTGTTTGCCTCAGTTTCCTCATCTGTAAAATGAGCTAAAGAAGGAAATGGCAAACCACTCCAGTATCTTTGTCAAGAAAATGTCAAATGGGGTCATGAACAGTCAGACATGACTGAAAATGATTGAAAAACAAACAAGTTTCTATGAGTGGGGGAAAGGCTGGGAAAAGAAAGTAGTAGGTGATCTAGTTGAAAGAAAAACTTGATGCCATGTTGAATTCAATTTAGGACAGTGTAATTTTAGACCCAGTTCTATTACCAATCTGTGATCTCAGAAAAGGGGCTTCCCTTCTCTAGGCCTTAGTTTCCTCATTTATAAGATTAGGGTTTGAACTAAATGATCATTGAAGACTCTTCCAAATCTAAGAGTCCATGTTCTATTTCTGGTGTCTCTTCTAGCTTTGAAAGTTTATGTTTTGTGATCTAAGGTCCCTTCTAGCTTAAGCACTCTATGTTCTAAGGTCCTTTCCAACTATAAAATCCTATGTTCTAAAATCTCTTCCAGCTCTAACAGTCAAAGTCTCAAGTTCCACCTTAGTTAAACTCTAGTGGTCATTTTCTATGTTCTAAGGTCCATTCCAGTAGTGACCTTCTATTTTTAATGATTCTCAGAGCTGGCAGAGAACTTAAATGTCATCCCTTCCAAATCCTCATTAAATTAGGAGTACCCTATGACCAGTCCCTGATTAATAACCACCTAGTCTCTACTTGAAGAGTGCCAGTGAGGGCAACTTACAAATCACTGGGGCAGCTGGATGACCTCAGACAATGGCCAAAGATTTTTTAAAATTCAATTTTATTTTTTTTCAATTCTAAATTCTCTCCATTCCACCTCCCCTTCCCCACTCATTGAGAAAACAAGAAAAACAAGCCATTATAAATATGTATAGTCAAGAAAAAAAATTCTCACATTAACCATACCTTTCTTCTCTATCTCCCTATCACTATCACTATACCTATATCTATCATCTATTTATCATCTAACTCTACCTAAAACTATATATCTATATAACTATATATTTAGGTATCTGTCCATCTCCCCACTTATCTCCCCATTCATTCATCCATCTAGACATCCATCTGTCTATCTACCTATCATCTATCCATCCATCCATCCACCTACCTATCTATCCATCCCTCCATCTATCTATCTATCTATCTATCTATCTATCTATCTATCTATCTATCTATCTATCTGTCTGTCTGTCTGTCTGTCTGTCTGTCTGTCTGTCTGTCTGTCTGTCTGTCTGTCTATCTATCTATCTATCTATCTATCTATCTATCTATCTATCATCTATCTACTCTGCTTCAGTCTGTACTCTGCGTTCACTACCACTCTATTTGGAGCTGTATAGCATATTCCATAATGAGTCCTCTAGAATCATGGTTGCAGTGACTAAGCATTAATAAAAGCAATAACAAGCACAGAAAATAGGCTGGATATGCAAGAGCAAATTGAGGCCTGTACCAACCCTGAGGAAAATACCAAACAGCCTCTAGTCTAGATACACAGTTAGGTGAGTGATTCATGTTACAACACTGCCCTCTCATGGCCCTGCTCAGTATGTCAGAGTCACACAATAAGATTTCAGATTGGGGCAGAATCTCAGCAGCCATCCTTCTAGTACAAGTGTTGTTAACCTTTTTCTGTGTTACGGTTCTCTTTGGCAGGGTGGTAAAGCCTATAGATTCCTTCTCAGAATAATGTCTTTTGCCTATATTCCTAATTGAGGAAAATGTTAGATTTAGTCTGGAGGTAATGAAAATAAAGAGGTAACCATTCCTCCCATATAAACTTACAGAACCTCTGAAATCTTTTTCAAGATAAGAACCTCTTATCTAGCTCAACTCATACCCCAAAAGGAATCCTTTTTAAAATATGTCCAATCAAAGATTATCTAGCTCAGGGTGGGGAAGCCCGCAGCCTCAAAGCCACGTTGTGGCCCTCTAGGTCCTCAAGCACAGCCCTTTGCTTGAATCCAAACTTCATAAAACAATTCCCCTCAATAAAAGGAAAATGAAAGGATTGTATTATATGTCTGAAAATCCCTTCCTTTTCATATGCTTCTCTTAAAGCAGCCAAAGATTTCATTAGTTTGCTGTTGTTTTACCACCATCTCACATTTATTGGAGATATGGAGTTTGCCTTGCACTAAACCCTTGTATTTTTTTCAAAGAAACTGTCCTCCATTCATACCTCCTCCATCTTGGGAAGTCTTTTCTTTGAGGCCAGCTATAGAGCTCCACCTTCATCCTTGATGAATTTCTTCTGATTAGCCTGAACTCAGTGTTCCAGACTGTCTGTCAAGGTTGTTTTTAGAGCCTGACTCACATCCCTTCCAGCTGTGTGTTATTTGCATATTTGATAGCAACATATTATCTATGTTTTTGTCCAAGACCAATGTCTTGGATAAATAAAAATAACAATTTTAAATAACACAGATTCCCTGGAACAATCCTGCCAAGTTAATGTTGAACCATTAATGACTACTCCGAGGAAGGCCATTCACCATTTCCTATGCTCTCTCATTGTACTATCATCTGGGCTGTATCTCTCCAATTCATGCATGAAAGGAATATGAAATATTTAATCAATTGCTATGCTGAAATCTGGGTAAACTGTATCTGGATCATTCCTCTTATCTCTCAGTTTAGTAACCCTGTCAAAAAAGGAAATCAGGTTATCCTGGCATGTTATGTGCTTCCTGGACGTTGCTGGCTCCTTGTGGACATGACTTCCTTTTCTTGGTGTTTACTAACCATCCCTTTCATAATTCATACTAGAATTCTCCCAGGAAGCAAACTCCAGCTCTTTGTCCTGTGGTTAGCAGATCCGATTTTTGTGACTTTTTTGAAAATAGGGACAGAAAACAGGTCCTTCTTCAAACCTGTCCTACCAGTTCTGTTCTCCAGGAACACTGCTGGCTGGCAAAAAGCTTCAGGGAAGAGGTGACCAATGAGTTGAAACTTGAAGGAAACCTAGAATTCTAAGAGGCAAAGGTAAAGAAGGGTTGCAGCTTAGACATGAGGGGATGGACTGTACAAACGTACAGGAACAGAAAATGGGATATCAAGTTTGGGAAATGGTAAGGAGGCCTCTTTGGAGGAAATAGAGTAAATGAAGGGAAATAATAGGATATGAGTCTGAAAGGGGAGGCCAAAGCTAGATTGTAATGGGCTTTCAAGGCTAATCCAAGGAGTTGGCATTTTATCCCACAGGCAATAGGAAGTCACTAAAAATTCTTGAATATGGTGGTGACATGTATAGACCTATCTTTAGGCAGCTGTGTAAAGGATGAATTGAAGAGTAAGCAACAGGCAGCAGAAAAGTCAATTAGGAGGTTATTGTAATAGTCCAGTTGAGAAGTAACAAAGGCCTGAAGTATGGTGGTGGCCACGAGAGAAGGGAATGAATGAGAAAGAAAAGGCAACATTGAGCAGCTGATGAGATATGCAGGTGAAAAGGAGGGAAAAGCAGAGGATGGTTCCAAGGGGGATGATTGTGCCCAAAACAAAAATAGAAAAGTGTGAAAGATGTTGTAAGTTTAGGCAGTGAAGACAGTGAGTTCTGATTTGGACATGAGATTGAGATGCTGATGGGACATCCAAGTGGAAAAGTCCAGCTTGATGGAACTGGAGCTCAGCAAAAAGTGTTAGTTCTATAGATATGGAGAGGCAGCCAGGTGGTTTAGTGGATAGAATGCTGAGGCTGGAGTCAGGAAGACCTAATTTCAAACTCAGCCTCAGATACTTACTGTGTTATCCTGGGCAAGTCATTTAATCTCTCTTTGTCTTAATCCACCAGAGAAGGAAATGCAAACAACTTCTTCTTGGCAAAGAAAACCCCATAGATAGTTTTACTGTACTATTGTTCATGGGGTCACAAAGAGTTGGACATGACTGAATGATTGAACAAATACAGATTTGGGAGTCATTCATAAATAGATAATGGAACTCACTGTAGCTAATAAGACCACCAAGAAAGAGAGAGGACATAGAGACTGGAGAGAATCCCAGATGTTGAGGGATATCTGTATTAATGGAGGGAGATGGATGATGCAAAGGGGACTAAGAAAGAATAAGACAGATAGGAAGAAAATCTGAAGATGGTAGAGTCATGGAAGGAAAGGAGTAGATATTACTCAGAAGAAGTGGTTAACAAGTTAACAGTATTAAAACAGCAGAGGGAACAAGTAGGTTAATCACTGGGAAAGGGCTTAATAATTAAGAAGTCTTTAGTAGTGTTTTCATCCTTTGTTGCCAAAGCCATGCCATCAGAGAAATGATGACATGACTTGCACTTGACTTTGTTTTGCATGAGGGAGGGCTCTGCAGGTCACCAGCCTCACTTCTCCTCCAGAGCCATGTGAATCCAGTGACCAGATATTCATCAATAACTGGAGATGACCCAGGATGAGGCAATTGGGGTTAAGTGACTTTCCCAAGGTCACATAGCTAGTGAATGCCAAGTGTCTCAGGTGAGATTTAAACTCAGGTCCTCCTGAATCCTGCACTGGTGCTCTATCCACTGCACCACCTAGCTGCTCCAGTTAAGATGTCATTATAATCTTGGAGACAGAAGTTTCAGGTAAGCTTTGGGGAAGACAACAAGATTCCAAAGAATTGAGGAACACATGGGAGGTGAAACAAGAGAATAGATATAGTGTAATATCTTGAGGAGATACCAGGATTAAGTAAAGATTTTTTTTTAAAGATGGAAACCTAGGTCCACTTGGAGGCATCAAAAAATAAGAGGATAAGGCAAGAATGACAATGGGAGAAGGAAATGTAGGCTGTAAATTTCCCTGAGAGCAGGTAATGTTTTGGTTTGGTCCACATCTCCTGTGCCTTTGTATTCTCTAGCATAGTGACTTGTATACAACAGGTGTTTAATAATGGTTTGATGAATTGAATTGAATGATCACAGAGCCAAGCTCCTAGATGATATGAGAGGGGATGAGATCGAGGGCATAGGGAGAGGGATTGAACTTCACCAGGAGAAAAGCCATCTCTTCCTTCAAGACTGGAGCCAAGGAGCGAATGGATGATGATGGAAGAATGGAGATGAGGACCTGAGAAGTCTAAGCACAAGGTCAAATCATTTCTATTTTCTCAGTAAAGTCAGAAGCAGAGAAACCAGAAGCAGAATAAAAGTTGAATATTTTATCTCCTCTCTGGCAACTATTAAACTATTTCCATTCAAATCAAGCTGTATTCTTATCCTATGAACATTTAAGACGGTGCACATGCACACACACACACACACACATGCATTTTTAATTTCACCAACTGAAGGGTGAAGTTTTCTCTTAGTATAGTAGAAAACTGGCCTTAAAGCTAAGAAGATCTGAGTTCAGATCCTGCCTCTGAACTATACCTTGCATAACCCTAGTTAAATATCTATCAGTATTTTAGACTATTCTCTGCAGCTGTGAGATGGACTGGTATTGAGTGGCCTCGCCTCTACCAATGACATCGCAGATCTAGTCTCTATCCCTCTAGAAGAAAACAAAGTAAATATATTTGCTTCCACTAAACAATTGAACGGATTACATTCTATAGAGCTCTGCATATATTATCTCACTTGATCTTCAAAATAACCTTGTCAGGTGTTTCGGTTTTTTTCAGTTGTTAGATGTGTCTAACTCTTCCTGGTCCCAAGAACCATAGCACTCCAGGACCTCCCAAAGCTCATGTTTGTTTTTCCATGACACTATCTATCCATCCCATTTAACAAAGAAGGAAACTGAGTCTCAGAGGAGCTAAGTACTTTGCTCAGGGTCGCATGCCAAGAAATTGTTCAGGCAGGAACAGAACCCAGGTTTCCTGACTCTTCTTTCATAGGAACATAAGATATATCTCTGAAAGACGCCTCACAGGTCATCTAGTTCAGCTCCCAAACTAAGACCAAGAGAGATTGAGTGATATGCCTAATGTCACACAAGTTATAAGAAACAGATAACACTTGAATTTAGGTCTTTTAACTCCAAATCTCATGATGTTTCTCCTCTCACAAACTTCCTTCGGCAATATTACAGTCATACCCACAAGAAAATCATGGAATTTCCATGAGGAAAATATTTTGACTTACCATGAAAAGTATGTATTACCTTCTCATCAGGAGTAGGGGAGAACATTTTTTCTTCAAAGGGATGCTTCGAGAAATCAAAAGGATATGAAACCACCAAGTCTCCCCCGTGGAGACTGGCCGACAGCACAAATGGGATCGTCCTCATCCACTTCATGATGGCCTTGGTCTCTGGAGCCACCTGAACAAAGAGAACAAGGGCTGGAAAGGATCTTAGAGATCAATGAACTCAACGGTTTCTCTTGAAAGGGGGAAACTGAGGGGAACAAAAAGGGAAGAGGGACTTGCCCAAGGTCACACAGCTAATCAGTAAGATAAATGAGATTTAAAGCCTTTTGATTCCAAATCTTGCCTTTTCCCTACCATACCACTTTACCTTGCTTCTTTCAAACCTCAGTTCACTACCTACAAGGTCTTTCCTGATTTCCCCTAGTTATTAGCTAGTGTCCTCTCCCTTCTCAAATTATGGTGTATATGCTAATCTAATTTACATGTTGCATTCTCTGCCCACCTCATCCACCATAGAACAAAAGCTTAGAGAATGTTTTAATTTTATCTTGTCCTTGCATCCTTAGCACCCAGAATGGTACTTTGCACACAGTAGGCACTTGATAAATGCTTTCTAATTTAGACTGTTGATATTTATTCCACATACAATCCCCATCAGATGACAAATTTCCTATTCAGTAAAAGTGCAGGGCCAAAACCAAGTCAGCAATCATTTATTAAGCAAGAAAGGCTGTGATATCAAAAAATAACCACCTCAGATAGAGGTGACTGTGATCTGTGAGCAAGGGATAATTTAAGTCACTGCCTACTACGTATCAAGCTGGGAACTAGAGATTCAAAGTTTAGGCCATTTAGTTTCTTTCATCAAGTATCTTACAGTCCAGTAGCAGGCAGGACACATATAAACATACAACTTTAATGCACAATTAACAGAGAGTTTCAAAAGAGAGGGACTACATTTGTGATTTCATTGAAATAGAGAGAAATTTCCTCTATAATGCAGCATAACCCTGAAAGGGAAGCTAGTGGGTACAGTAGAGCACCAGGTCTGAAGTCAGGAAGACCTGAATTCAAATCCAACCTCAGAAACATACTAGCTGTGTGACCCTAAACAGATCATTTAACCCTGTTTGCCTCAGTTTCCTTTTTTATAAAATGAGCTGGAGAAGGAAATGACAGACCATTCTAGTATCTTTGCCAAGAAAACCGCAACTGGGATCATGAAGAGACAGACACGACTGAAATGACTGATGAACAACAAAAAGCCCTGAAAAATTAAGTGACTTGTCCAGGGTCATTTGGCAGTGTGTGTCAAAGGTAAGACTTGAACCCAAATCCTCCTAGTTTTAAGGCAACTTAGAAAAGTTATATTATGTTATACTCCCTTATACTATGCTGTCTTTCATAAGAAGAGATGCAAAATGTTAAATAAGGTCTTGGGAAAAGATCATTATAGACATGAGAGAGTCAGGGTAAGTAGATGGAGAGGTACCATTTGGTCTCTTAGTAATTCTCATTGTGTTCCAAGAAAGTATGGCAGGAAGACATGAAGACTGTGATGGAGCCTGTTGCCCCAGTTTGGTTGTAGTTAATATTAATGAGGCTGGGACTTTGGGTTAATCCATATGTGGGCTTAGAGGCAAAACAAGTTATTTCTTGCTCACTGACTTTTAGGGGAAGCAGATGGCTCGACAAGTCTGTTTGAAGTATCTCTATATTGGTGCTCTGAAGTCACATGTGTGGTATCATCAGTTTGGTGCGATGAGGACACTGGCTAATTTCGGAATTTGTTAAGTCCCAAATCTTGTTGGCTATAAGGCCAAGTTGTCCTTTCCCCCTGTCTAAGCCTTGGGTGCTTCATGTGTTAAATGAGCATGATTCTGTGATTTCCAGACTCACAGCACTATTGTGAGAAGAATTCTATAGATAAAGGAAAGATTATTATTTCAGATCCAAATTCACTGTACAAGACCTCTGTTGGGAGATGGGAAGATGGGAAAATATCCTTGCAAATGACGGTTTTATTTTGTTTTGCTTTAGATTTTCTAGGCGTATAGTCCTCCGTACTTCCCTCTAGATATATGAGAGTTAGTATAGTATAGTGGATAAGGCACTAGATTTGTATTCAGATCTGACTTTGCTACCTACAATTGGATGCCAGTAGGTAAGTCATCAACTGGGCAATGGCTGAACAAGTTGTAGTATATGAATGTAATGGAATACTACTGTGCTATAAGAAATGATGAACAGGGAGACAGACAGTCCTGGAAGGACTTATATGAACTGATGTTAAGTGAAAGGAGCAGAACCGGGAGAACTTTGTACACAGCAACAGCCACAGTGTGCAAGGAATTTTTTTGGTAAACTTAGCCCTTCACAGCAATGCAAGGACCTAAAACATTCCCAGTTACCACATCTATAAAAAGAGGGAACTGAACTGAATGATTTAGAAAGCCCTTTCCACTTTGGAATCTAGGAATTATAACTGGATCCACCCTTGGCCACTGGGGTGGGGGGTTGCTCCACACTGTGTTGCTAACAACTATTTTTTTAGCTATTGCCACAACACCACCACAAGGTAAGAGTCAGCTTTGGTAATGCAAAGACACTATCTTCCATTGAACTGAAATCTACCTGCCCACAATCCCTCCTCATTACTCCTCGCTTTGCCCCCAGAGATCAAGCACATCAGGCTTTGTAACCCGGGATGTGGAGATAGCATTTGATACAGCCACCCGATCTCTTTCACATTTGTTAACTGACTCTTAGGATTTCTGTATTTCCTGGGTGGTCTGACTATTAATTAACCAATCAACAAGCATTTATTATATGGATATCCTATTACTTGCTTTTTCAATGGGTGAGAGAGGGAATTTGGAACTCAAACAGAAATGAATGTTTGAAAAATGTTTGCTATGTGTCAGCCATAAGCACTAGGCATATAAAGGGAGATTGGAAAGAGGATGGAACAAGCATTTATTAAGACCAATTACTTGCTAGGAGCTATGATAAACACTTTTTTTGTTACAGATAGTATTTCACTTGATCTTCATAACAATCCTAAGAAGTAGCTATTGTTATTATCCCTATTTTTAAAGATGAGAAAAACTGAGGCAAAAAGAAGTTTAAGTGACTTGCCCAAGATCACACAGCTAACAGGCGTTTGAGGCTGGATTTGAACTCAAGTCTTCCTGACTCCGTACCCAGCACTCCATCCACTGAACCACCTAGCTGCATCAAAAATTGTAAATAAAATTATTGTTGCTGAGTCATTTCAGTTGTGTCTGATTCTTCATGACCCCATTGGGGGTTTTCTTCTAAAAAATACTGGTTTGTCATTTTCTTCTCCAACTCATTTTACAGATGAGGAAACTGAGGCAAACAGAGTTAACTGACTTGTCCAGGGTCATCCAGCTAGGCTGCGTATGAGATTGGATTTGAATTTGGGTCTCCCTGACTCCAGGTTCATACTGGAACTCCACAATCCCTACCTGCTATTCTAAAACCTCTGGTCTTACAATCCTCCTCCTGATTCATCCACTAACTAACTCACTGTGACCTTGGGTAAGTCAATTGTCATCTGTAGGCATTGGTTTCCTCATCTGTTAAGATAAAGGGATTGGACAACTGGACCTGGAATCTCTCTTCCCACTCTAAGGGAGTATCTCTATAGTTATAGGATCCATTTTTTCCAGAAGAAAAGAAATGCACACACACACACACACACACACACACACACACACACAGTTCTCAAACACTTTTTTTCTCAAACTCTCCCAAAGTTTTGAGTTTCTCACAAAGACTTCACATAGAGTGTATTAGTTGACTTTGCTCTGCATGGACATTCAGACATGCTGCCAGCTGAGCACACTCAGCAGGGCAGGTTTTAATGAAGCTGGATGCAAAGAGGCCTGGGGAAGAGTGGCAGAGATGGGGGTGGCAGCTGCAGCTCCAGGGGATCACCCATCCCCCTTTGGGGAGAAAGGGATGAATGAGGGGGCAACATGCCAATGTCAGGGCACGTTTATTCAGTAAAACAAATTCCAAGGTATTTCCTGGGATTGGCATTGATTTAGTCCAAACTCCTAGGCCTGTACGGTGAGGACTGATGGGAAAGGATAGGTGGAAAGGACACTCATCTCCAGATACATTTCAATTCCTACCTCCATCTCCCAGTAGAGGCTACAGGATTATGGTGCTGGTCATGTCCTGGTCACCAGCTAACTCACCTCATTTCATGCCTCTCATTAACCACACCTATAAAATGGGGGGATGGAGAATTTGACTCTATCTCTTTGCTTTCCATGTCCCTATACCTAGAATGATCACCACATCCCCACCCCATCATGTGCACGTACACACATATACACATGTGTGCATATACATGCATATATGTACATCACCTCCTGGCTTCCCTGGCTTCCTTTCAAGCATCTGCTCAAGTCTCATTTTCTTCAAAGGCCTTTCCAGGATCTAGATTATCTTCTACCTACTCTGTATATATCTTATATATTTATAGAATATGAGCTCCTTGACAGCAGAGACTGTATTTTGCCTTTCTGTGTATCCCCAGCACTCAGCACAATGTCTGGCACATAGTGAGTCCTTAAGAAATGCTTGTTGACACTAATTCATTGTTGGTGGAGCTGTGAGCGCATCCAACCATTCTGGAGAGCAATTTGGAACTATGCCCAAAGGGCTACAAAAATGTGCATACCCTTTGACCCAGCAATATCGCTACTAGGACTATATCCCCAAGAGATCATAAAAATGGGAAAGGGTCCCACATGTACAAAAATATTTATAGCAGCACTCTATGTAGTTGCCAAAAACTGGAAGTCAAGGGGATGTCCATCAATTGGGGAATGGCTGAATAAATTATGGTATATGAATGTAATGGAGTACTATTGTGCCATAAGAAATGATGAACAAGAAGACTTCAGAGAGGCCTGGAAGGACTTATATGACCTGATGCTGAGTGAAAGGAGCAGAACCAGGAGAACTTTATGCACAGCAACAACCACAGTGTGTGAGAGTTTTTTCTGGTAGACTTAGATTTTTGTAATAACACAAGAACTTCTGAAAAAAAAAAAAAATCCCAATGGTGGACCTCAAGGCAAAAAGTCTTCCACACTCAGAGAGAGAAATATGGAAGTCACTCACATAATATAGCAGATCATGTTTGTGTATGTGTATCTGTTTGTGTATCATGTTCTGATTTGTTATACGGATTCTTTCATTTATCTTAGTCTGACTACACAGCATGACAATAGTGAAAATATACTCAATAGGAAAGTTTATGTAGAATCTATACAGAATTGTATGCAGTCGTGGGGAGGGAGGGAGGTAGTGGGGGGTGGGTGGGGAGGGATAAAATCGCAATTGTATGGCAGTGATTGTTAAACATTAAAAAAAATAAAAAAATTAAAAAAAAAAAAAAAAAAAAAAAGAAATGCTTGTTGATTGTTGACTGACTAACAGGTTTCTAAAAGTACTTCCATTATGCTATGAGCTCCTGGGAATGAGGACTGTTGGGTTTTTTTTGCCTTTCTTTGTGTCCCCAACAATTAGCATGGTGTCTGGCCCCAGGAAGGCCCTCAAGAGATGCTTGTTTTAGATCAAATGTCCTAGGTCTTTGCCTGGTTTTACCACTAGCATACTATGTGATTGCTTCAGAGAATAACTCCCATATCACTGGGGGAAGAAAACCAAAAAACAAAGCATGTTGTAGTGGAAAGCACCTTGGACTTGGTGACAGAAGACCTGAGTTCAAGTCCTGAATCTGCATTTACAAGCTGTGTGATATTAGGTAAATTATTCCATAAGCTTCAGTTTCTTCCTTTCCAAAATGATAAAGTTGGATTAGATGATTGCCAAGGTTCCTTCCTATTTTAATTTCCTATACTCTAAAGTTCCTTTCAGTCCTAACCTTCCAATGACCTAGAGGAGCCCTCAGAAAATTAGAGAGAGACATCACTCAGCCCTCTCCTTTTGTAGAGGAGAATAGAGCTGGGGCTACCGCCCAAACCATCTGACACCATCTCCAGAGATTTTTTCAGGAGGCACAGAACAGGTCAAAGGAAGTATATTCAAAAGAAGAATACTTTAAAGTCTTTTCCCAGAACTAAGTCTAGGCTTCAATACACAGTAGGCACTTAGTAAATGTAGTCGTGATTGGGTTGGATTGAATTGGATTGGATTGGATTAGACTGTCTGAAGTCATATGAGTACATATGCCTATTTCCCACTTGGAGTTTAAAAGAAAACAATTGATAGAGATGGAGTTGTTAAAAGATGTGTAATTCATACCTTACCCCACCAGTAGTACTGTGGAATGGGAATATGATCAGTTCGAACTCCTCGGGTGCTTGCTAGCCGGTAATATTCTGAAGTCAGGTCAGGGAAGTTGCGGTTGAGGTCCAGATGCTGAGAGTTTTGCCGGCCACTTGTCCATCCATTATATCCTGCACCCTAAAATCAGGGAGTGTTTAAGTCAGATCAATATATCAGCTACTTCTCCACTCTCAGACAAGGTAAGTATGGAAAGGATGAGGCAGTGTGGTGAAGGGGTAAGAGTAGTGGACTGGGAGTCAGGAAATTGATCAATTAATCAATACTTAATAAGCATCTATTATGCACAAGTGAACACTGTGCTAAGTGTTGGGTTCTAATCCTAGCTCCTATCACCACATCCTTGTCTGACTTCAGACAAGGCTCTTCTTTTCTTTAGACCTTATCTTTCTTGTGCAAATTGAAATATTTTAACTAGATAATTTCTAAGCCAGCTCTACCATGCCAGTTTTATCATTCATTTTGGTTTAAATAAATGCATAAAGTCCAGGTGTTGCTAAGCAAATTGTGGTATATGAATGCACGGTCATATTGTTGCGCTATCAGAAATGATGAAATGGAGAGTTTCAGTGGAAACTAGAAAGAATTTTATGAACTGATGGAGAGAAAAATGAGCAGAAGCAATAAATCAATTTATGGAAAGACAAAAACATTAAAGAGAAAAAAAGCAGCTGAACAATTTTGGTAATGCAACAGCAGTCCAAAAAACTGAAAATAAAGCATGCCACTCAACTCCAGCCAGAAAGGCAATAAGCTTAAAATGCAGAGAGAGACATTTTCAAGCATGACCAGTATTAAAATTTCTTTTTGCTGGAATGGGTATAAATAGAGTTATAGAGATAGACAGATAGACAGACAGACAGACAGACAGACAGACAGACAGACAGACAGATAGATAGATAGATAGATAGATAGATAGATAGATAGATAGATAGATAGATAGATTTATGATTAAGGTTTCATGATTAAGGTTTCACTGGAGAGCTGGTAATTCATTGGGGAGATGGAAAGAAGGAAGTAGGAGGGACAGATTACAAATGAATGGTAAACAAATAATTTTTTTTAAGTCCAGATGTTGATTGTCTTATCCTGGTCAGGCCAAAGCTAAAGTAAATACTGTATTTAGTACTGGTCATCACATTTTAGAAAGGACACTACAGACTAGGGTTAGTATGGAGTGGGACAGTCAAGAAAGTAAGAGGACTGGGAACCATGATATGCCATGATAAGTTGAAGGAGCTAATAGTATTAGTCTGGAGAACAGAAAATTTAAGGGGGTAGGGATGAAAGCTATCTTCAAATATTCAAGGTGTCATCATGGTAAGGAGTTTGGCATGTTCTGATGAGCCCTAAAGAGCAGAATTAGGAGCAATGGGCAGAAAGGGCTAAAAATATGCTACTTATTATTTTTAATATATTTTATGTCCTAGTAGTCTTCCATTTCTAATAGTCTGTATTCTGTCTCTGAAAGTCCCTTCTACCTCTGAAATGGAAGAAGATTTCATCTTAACATAACCTTACTAGTAAGGTTATCCAACAATGGAACTGACTACTTCATTAGGTTGAGAGTTCTATGTCACCAGGACATATACTAAATCAAAGGCTATTCAATCAAACACCACTTCTCAGAGATACTAGAGAGGGTATTTCTACTTAGCTCGGGGTTGTACTTGATAATATCTCAGATTTCTTCTAGCTCTGACACAATGATTCTGTCCTTTTCAGGTACGACATCTTATGTTCAATGTTCTAAGATGCCTTTCATCTCCGCCATTTTGTGTTGCAGATTCTAAAGACTCTTCCATCTTTATCATTTTATGTTTTAAAATCTCGTCTGTTTCTTACATGCTACACTCTTTGCTCTACGGTTCTATATTCTAAAGCTCCTTCTATAATTAATGCTCTATTTTAGGCAGCCCAGTGGCATTGTAGATAGAGTGCTGGACCTGGAATCAGGAAGACCCACATGACTTGTCATAAGCTCTCTCAGTCTCAGTTTCCCCATCCATAAAATGAAGTTAACAACAGCACCTACTTCACAGTGCTGTTATAAGGATCAAAGGAGACAAAATAATAGCTAGCAATTGTACAACCCCTACTATGTGCCAGCCACTGTGCTAAGCAATTTACAAGTATAATTTCATCTTCTCCTCACAACAACCCTGGAGGCAGGCCCTATAATTATCCCCATTTTATAGTTGAAGAAACTGAGGCAAAAAGAAATTAAGTGACTTGCTGAAGGTCACAGAGCTAGTCAATATCTTAGGCAGAATGTGAACTCAGATCTTCCTGACTCTATCCACCGAAACACCCAGTGGCCTATGTACTTGCCTAATTTATGCAAAACAGTTTGCAAATCATAAAGTGCTATAAATATGCTAGTTCTTATTATACTCCATGTTCTAACAATCTTCAATTTCTAAAGCATTCTGTATTCTAAAGTTCCTTCCACTTCCGACATTCTATGATCTACATGCCAAGACCCATCTAGTTCCAATATGCCATGATTCTAAGGCTCATTGGCAAGCACCAATGAACTGGCTCTTTGTCCTCTTTGTTTAATAGAGTATATAATGAAGCCAAGGATGCAGAGTCTACATCAGACAGGGGCCTCTCCCTCCTAATGTGCTGCCCTCCCTAATGTGCTCTGGCGCTGTCAATTGAAAGCTTACCCGCCCAGTGGGACATAAGAGGATAAAAGCTTCAGACACTCACAAACGGAGGGATAGAGAGCTGTATGGGCCATAATTACTTTTAGTAGGATTTGGTCAGAGCTCAAGGGGTGAACCCATAGGCCTACTCTTCAGAAAAATGTACTGGTCTTCTCAATTGCCACAGGAAGCAAGTGAGGGCAGACTCTCTATCATGCTGCGTACAAGACAGGCCCCTTAAGGCCAAACCAGGCCAGCAGCTCAGGACTGAATCATCCCTTCCATTCCCAAGCAATCTTTTTCAGGCCAGTCCTGTAGGAAGCCTCCATCTTTGGATAGTCTGACCCCCAGGTTGTTCCAAGAAGGTAATCTGCTACCTTAATCTCCCATTTGCTATTTCTACTGACATTATGCAAGCCCAGGCCTTACCAACTCTTACCTGAACAACTGTAATAACCTTTAAAACAGGCTTCAAGCCTCTATGAAATTATGTGGCCTAGTGGCTAGAGCTCTACTCTTGGAGTCAGAAAGACTTGGTTTAGTTCACAGCTTATGTTCTGACTGTAGATCCATGGATAGGTTATTAACCACTCCTAGCTTCACTTACTTCATCTATGAAATTATGAGATTTCATTCTCCTGTAAAGTTCTTTTCATTTTTAAGCTTTTGATTCTGTAATCCATTTCTCTCTCACTCTGATTCACTCAAAATAATCTTAGTATACCTCTTTGTTTCTGCCACTCTGGTTCACCACACTTCACAAGCTCCCTATTACCCAGTTCTTACTCCTTAGCCTAAGGCATTAAAAGCCCTTTATAACTGTGCTCCAACATACCTTCCCAAGGGAATCTTTCACTGCTCTCATTTACAAACTTCATACTTTAACACATCCCTTGACCTGCCCCAAAAAATACACTAGCACTCTATCCACCCAACCACTTAGCTGCCTATACTTGCCTAATCTATGAAAAATACATTGAAATTCATAAGATGCTATAAACATGGAGTTTCCAGTCTCCATGTCTTGGTTCACATCATTCCTTATTCCTGGAAAGCTTCAGCACCTTATTTACCTCATCCAATCTGCCCCCGTTCATACCTTCCTATCTATCCTGCAAGGCCAGATTACAATCCCACGTTCTTGAAGAAAGATGACCTCTCCAAGGTAGAAACATTTCCTGTTCTGATCCAAGACCTCTTGGTTTGTTCTCTGTTACTGAGATTGACCATTCTTTCCCCTCTCTCCTAGAAATTAGCTTCACTAAATAAAGTCTCAAAATCCAACAGAAGATCCTCTCATATCTTATGGACTTTCCAACATATCAAAAAGTTTGGTTTATTCATAGTGGATAGAATTCAGGACTTGGAGTCAGAAAAACCTGAGTTTGAGTCCTGCCTCAGAAACTGCTAGTAATGAGAACCTGAGACTTCTCTGTGCCGTGTTTCCTCATCTGTAATAATGATGATGATAAATGATAATAATAGTAGCTTACAATTAGCGTTTATATGATGGTTTAAGGTTGGCAAAACATTTTACAAATATTATCTCATTTTATTGTCACAACAACCATGAGATATAGAAATAGGAAATATTATCCTTATTTTACAGATCAGGAAACTGAGGTAGACAGAAGTTAAATGATTTTCCCAAGATCACATGACTAGTGAAAGTCTGAGGAAGGATTTGAATTCAGGTGTCCATTATTTCAGGTCTAGTGCTCTGTGCATTGTGGTGCCACCTGGCTCCTGTAAAATGAGAGGTTCGAACTCAGTATCCTCTAAGGTTACTTTCCATTCCAAATCTAGATCCTATGCTTCATAGCCCCAGAAACATATGCCTACCTAAAGTCAAAGATGCAGAAGGAAATTAAAGACATTGATGCAAATGGCATTTCATCATGACCTTCCCAAAGAACTCCTTTAGAATCACAGAATTTTGAGGCAGGAAAGGAGCATCAGACAGGCATCTAAAGGGGCAGCAGGAAGCACAGCTTGGCTACTTACTACCTGTCTGACCTTGGCCAAGTCCTTTCACTATTACAGGCCTTAATTTTCTTATTTATCAAATGAGAGTTTGTGAACAACCTCTATGGTCCTTTCCAGTTATAAAACCTACTGTCTTGTACAATTATAATAAGAATCCTTCATGTAGGACTATTTACAAATTCACAAAGTGAAACTCTTCCAATTCCTTCGTTGAGGATTGTCTCCCTCCATTACAGCATAAGTTCTGTGAGGGCCTTTATTTTCCTTTGTATTCTAAGTGTTTAGCACGGTTGCCAGGCACACAGTAAACACTTCATAAAGGCTTATTGATTTGAACCATTGTCCAATGATTCAATCGTTTATAGATGGTATAATATAGATGATTTATAGTGATTCAATCAGTTACAGATGAGGAAACTTCATCGTTGTTGTTGTTACCTAGTAATTCTCAATTGTGAAAAACTCCTTATATCCCTATTGGGTTTTTTTTGGCAAAGATACTGGAGTAGTTTGCCATTTCCTGCTCCAGTACATTTTACAGATGAGGAAACTTAGGCAGACAGGGTTAAATGACTTGCCCAGGGTCACACAGCTTTTTAAGTGCCTGAGGCCAGATTTGAGCCCATGAACATGAGTTTTCCTGATTCCAAGCCCAGTGCTCTATCCACTGAGCCACCCTAACCTCAAGGAAAGTTAGAAACTCAGAAAAACTGAATGATTTGCCTGAGGACACTCAGCTAATAAATGGCAGGACCTCCAACCCCCTAATCCAGTGCTAATTCCACGGAATGATACTAGGCCTAAAGCTCTATCTACGCTTATGTCCTAAGGAATAATAGTCTAAGTTTTCACCTCTGCTGCTGCCACATCATAGCCATCAGGGTTCATGGAAGGTAGCAGGTGAATCCGGGTGGTGTTAATCAGGGTCTGGATTCGTGGATTGCCCAGCAGATACTCTGAGCACAGATACTGAGCAAGGTAGATGAGCATCTCCTTTCCAGTCACTTCATTTCCATGTATATTGCCAATGTACTTAAATTCTGGTTCAACTGTGGAAAGAGACATTGAGGGGGGCATCATTTGGAAAGTCGGAAATGCAGTTGCTTGGCCACGGAGTCACTAAAAGTGATTGGTGATCATTTAGCACTGTTGTGTCTGTTGAGATATCTATCAGAGACACTGGAATTTCAGCCTTTACTGGAATGCATCCAGTGATGGGAAATTCATGGGATAGTATACTTAGCCATGGAAAAGAGCCAGCAAGGTCTTCAAGGCCAATCTACTCATTTTACAAAAGCAGAAACTCAGCCCAAGGGAAGTTATGGGGCTCACTCTTAGTCAAACAGCTAGATGCCCTTTAATGTCAAGTCTAGTTCTAAATCTGTGATCCTATGAAGGAGGACCTTAAATTAGCCCCACTTGGCAAATGTGAAAATTGAGACCCTGGGCATCTACAGAACTTGCCCAAGATCAAGGCTGGGGCAACTACTTTAACTCTGGGGAACTGACTGTAGGGCTGTTTGATATCCGCTGAAGTCAAGTTAGCATCTGGTGAATATCTGCTGAAAGTTTCATAAGCCACTATCAACAAGAATGGAGTAGAAATAAAAAATGAATCTTTCTCTGCAATACATTCATAATTTAAGAGGACAACTTGAAATGGATTTAAAACTTTAAAAATAATATGCAAAACATTTATCCATCATCTCTTACCTTGCTGTAACAAGACCCAGCCAGGGAAAGCTAAAGAAATCTGACCAGGCAAAAGCATCTGAACCAAACATGAAACTCACCTATCTGAGATCCATGCTGAGCAAAAGGCAAAATAGTAAAAAAAAGAAAAAGAAAAAAAGAATTTATATATTCACAACATAATTTCACATTTTTCCCCTATAAAACCTCAGCAGTCAAGCAACATCAGTGAGAATAAGTAAATTACATAACTAAGTAAATACTCCTTGCTTGTGTCAGATCTTGGAAACTCCAATCTACCTGATTTATCAATGAATGACTGTTTGCGTGATGGTGATCTACTCACTTTTACTCTCCATGTCAATTATTCCTGAAAAACTCATTGAAACTAGGAAGAAATAGAATCTCACCATACCAGCTGAAATTTTGTCACTTTAAGGCTTGTGAAGAATTGCACATACATTATCCTATTTCATCCTTACAACCTATGAAGAGGTGTTAGTAATGTTTCCATTTTATGCAGGAAGAAACTGAGGTACAAAGATGTTAAGTAACTTGCCTAGAAATACACAGTAAGGATCTGAGGAAAGATTCAAACCCAGGCCACCTTGACTCCTGGTCTAGTACTCTATCCACTATACTATGATTAAGCAAATAGAATGACTTCAGAAAATGCAATTTCTTGCTACTTATTGATTACAATTAGGTTTTTAAAGCAATGTCTACTTAACATGAAGTAGAGATGTGGCGGATACCCATGGAATATGATCAGTAATCCAAACTGAATGATTTAGGCTAAGAAAAGCTAAAATAATAACAATATATAACAACACCTTATCTTAAGTAATCCCCTTTTGTATATAAGCAGCTCACAAAGTACTCCGTAGAATCTCAGCTATAAGGCATCTCAGAGATGATCTATGCCAACTCCTACATGAAAACCATCCCCTCCCCCAGGGCTTCAGTGAAATAGGTACATCAATGCACTGTTGTTAGAGCTGTAAACTGGTCTAGCCATTCTGGAAAGCAACTCGGAACTACGCCCCAAAAGTTATTAAACTGCACACTCTTTGATTCAGTGAGTCTCTACTCCTAAGAGTATCAAAGAAAAAGGAAAAGGATTGATTTGTACAAAAATATTTATAGCAACTGTTTTTGTGTTGGCAAAGAATGGGAAACTGAGGGGGAGTGCCCACTAGTCAGGAATGGCTGATGTAGGAATGTGATGGACAACTATTTCTCTGTAAGAAATGATAAAGGGAATGACTTCAGAGAGAAGAAGGAAGGTTTCTATGAACTGACTGACAGTGACGTGAGCAAAATGGTATACAAGAGCTATAACATTGTAAAGACAAAAGCAAAGAAACAACCTTTGAAAGATTTAGGAACTCTCATTAATTCAGTGATCAGCCAGGACTCACTATGAAACAGATAGCTCACTTCCTTATGGAGAAGTAATGAATTCAGAGTGAAGATTAAGACATATATATATATATATATATATATATATATATATATATATATATATATATATAATATGCATATATATTATATCTTATAGGATATATCACATGATATCACATCATATCATATCATGTATATATACATATAATATGATATAAAATATATATATATCTTAATCTTCACTCTGACTCTTCTTTGTGTGTGTGTGTACGTACACACACACACACATACCTGCATAAACATGGCATGGCAAATGGAACCATCTATTTTGCTTGTTCTACACCTTTACAGCAGGGGTTTTGTTTTTCTTCTTTTCTCAATGAGGGAAGGGAAGAGGGAAATGAAGTAGATGTTAACCAATTTAAGGAAATAAAACTTTTTTTTTAAAAAAAAGACCCTCTATAATATCATTACCAAGTGGTGATCCATCCTTAGGAGCTGGTACACAGTGGAAATGGGACTCAAATACAGGCCTCCCCATGATGAGTTTGGGCTCTTTCTACCATAACATACCACAACGACCATATCAGGGAGCAACAGTCATCCCATCAGGCACAAGTATCAAACCTTCATTTTACTTGGTACTTTAGAGGTCTTAATAAGGTGCTTCAATTCAGAAGTGTTTTAACGTGGGGCAGTAGCCCTGTAATCACATTATAAGAATAAAGTCCTGAGTACTGACATAGACAGTGTGGTTCAGGAAAAAGAAGGTAAGAATCTGAGTCAGAGCAACCGAGTTCAAATCCTGGCTTTGTCACATCTTAAATGAACGGTGAAGTCATTTAACTTTCTCAGGTCTCATTTTCTTCTTCTGTAACATGAAGGGCTTGAATTAAATGATCTTTGATGTCCCTTTGAACTATCTATGATTCTATGGCTATTTAAGGGATGATATGATGTGTGGAAAGAGCAATGGATTTGAAGTAACTTGTGAATGGCTTTCCCACCTAATAGTCATGGTCCCACAAGATGGCCCCTTAACTCATAGTAACCAAATGTCTTCATCCATAAAGTATGAGTAATAAAGGTATTAATCTCTACCTCCCTGTAAAGTTGCTTTGATGAAGTTACATTACATATCTTACAAAGCGTGTGAGCCATCATTATAATTATTTGAACCTCCCTTTCCATTAAGACATGCAACATTTTCAAGTCCCTTCCATAACAGAACTTGCTTATCCACAAAAAAAAAAATGCTCTCCTGCTTACGTAATTCATGTTGACCCGGTCGATTTGAAAATTCAATTACAAGAAGATCCTTCCCGTCAAAGCTGCGGCCAATACTATAGGTCTTGGCAATGTGAGAGCATCGGGAAGCTGTCTTCTTGAGCACTCTCACCATCTGTGGGTACGAGTGGTGTGTGAACTGGATGAATGTGGAGGGCATATTGGAGGGCAGCTCTTCATTCTCATCTAGGCTTCCTGTGAAAAAAGAAGGATTGTTACATCCTGTGTGAGCTTAGGCAAGTCAACCTCTGCTTTCTGAGACTCGGTTCTCGTTTCTGAAAAATGAGGGGGTTAGGATAAAAAGTCCTTGTCTGGTGCTCTGTGTTCTACAACTGTCTGACATTCCCTGTTCTCAGGTCCCTTCTATCACTAACATTCTCCATTCTCATGTCCCTCTGTCTCTGATATTCCCCATTCTAAGGTCCCTTCCAGCTTCTATTTTTTAAAGATCATTTTTCTACTCTGACACTGTGTGTTCTATGCTCTTAGATGCAGCTAAGTGACATGACGGATAGGTCTCAAGTTAGGAAGACCTGAATTCAAATCCAGTCTCAGACACTTATGTGCGTGGCCTTGGATGAGTTGTTTAACCTCTGTTTGCCAGTTTCCTGAACTCTAAAACAGTCAACTTTAAAAAATCTCTAAGATGTTTACGTCTTAGAGTCTCTAGTATTTTATGAATCCATGACATTGGTACAAACAATTGCTTCCCCACCCTCTAGACAGGTGGTCCTTATCTGATAATACTGACAGGATTCAGACAATCCTATTGACCTCTTTTATGCTCTCCACCCTCTATCCCCAGTGCACTGAAAAAAGTCTTCCTAAACAGAAATGATGAGATGAATAGGAAAATATGGATTAAGGTGACATAAGGACAAAAGGAAGAGAACAATGAAAAAATATGTCTACGATGCCTTAAGGGTTACAAAAACTCTTTCCTTGCCTCAAACTTGTGTAGTAGATAGATTATGCACTACATAGTAGTGAATACTAGGTAAATGAATCACTCGGCGCTACATATTTCACACTATGCTAATATAGTGCTTGGCCCTATATACAGACTCATTTTGATAATAAAAACTAGATAATTTATGAAGGTATTCCAAGCACTTTATAAATATTATCACTTCCCCCCCCCATAGTAACCCTTCAAGTTAGGTGTTATTGTAATGCCTATTTTACAGATGGGGAAACTGAAGCAAACAGGGCTAACTTACTTGACTTGCCCAGGGGTCACACAACTAGTAAGTGTCTGAGGCCAAATTTGAAGTCAGGAAGATGAGTCTTCCTGACTCCAGATCGAGCACCCCATTCACTGAGCTGCCTAGCTGCCATTAATAAATGCAGAACTTGGTACTACAATAACATACTTGGTTCTATGCGGAAGCAGTACTTGGTATTAAATAAATATTGTCCTCAATAAATATAGTATGGGTTAATGCATAGATGCAGAGCTTGGTTCAAGTCTAACACCATATTTTATACAGCTACCTGCTATACTGCCATAACCTGGTCCAACATCCAAAATTTATACAGAGCCAAGAGACACTGAATTAAATCATTTGTGTGTGTGTGCATGTGTGTGTGACATGTGTGTGTGTGGGGGGAGATATAGAACAGTCTGTCCAAAACAAGTCCATTTTTGCTTAATTTCCTCTCTAAATACAAACACAAAAAAAATGGATCAAAACATTTATTTTGGTTGATGTCTAAGAAGAATGAATAAAGTGGATGCTTGGGGATCATAGCATTTTAGAATTTAAAGGAAACTTGGAAACACCCTAGTCATACATAGCCTTATGGGATTTAGAATCAAGAAGGACCTAGGTGAAGGGGCTCTTAGTTTCTTTTCTTATCATTGGCACCTTTGGCAGTCTAGGAAAGCCCACAGACCACTTTTTCAGAGTAAGTTTTTAAATGTATAAAATACAATGCACAGGATTACAAAAAAACCCTTCAATTATGTTGAAGTAAAGATGTAATTTTTTAACCATCCAAGCTTATGGACCTCCTGAAATCTCTCCAGAGATCTGATGGGTCATGGAACCCAAGTTAAGAACCCTGATCTTTTCCAATGATTCCTTTTTCAGAAGTGACTTTCTCTTGGCCACCCATTAAGTCAGGGGCAGAAGAGAGCTCTGGATCTACTTTTCCCATTTGATACATTGCAACGTCCTAGACACATAGTATGAATTAAAGTGATTTCATGACTCTGAGTCTATGTATTCACCTCTCAGTTTTTCTAAGGGGTTATAGCATCCTTCCTCTTCACTGACAAAGAAGCGATCACAGTCCAGAAAGTAGGGCCAGGCCATGTCGATCCCATCAAAAGCAGGTTGGCAACTTTTCCTCAGGCTTTCACAGACATGCCGACAGGGCCTCATGACTTGGCCTCCATCACATCGAGGAGCCAGGATGGAGCAGCCCAGGAACCGCAGGTCCGGGTTACATTCTCCTTGGAGCAAGTTGTGAATCACACTCAAGAGGATGTACTCAGAGCTGAACTCCACCACCTCCCGGGACTTCTGATCCAGCAGGTTGGGATAGGAAGTCTTGTTGTAGGATAGGTCATTGCAAGAGAGAAGATCGAGGTCCACACATTTGGCTGCAGAAACAACAAAATGTGATCAGCACATAGAAGAATAATCTTTATAACATCACAGAATGTTAGAGCTAGAAAGAGCCTTAGAATAAGGAATATCAAGGAGGAAAGTAGTGGTATGCTGGTAAATATTTAACAACTAGGTCTCTGGGGAAAAAATATATACAACATACTTTTAAGTTAAATCTGCATTAACATTTCTCCATCGTTTTCTTAAGTCTAGACAGTCAAAAGAACCAAAAAATCAAGATCTGGTCAAAATTTTAAATTAAAAAAAGTCATATTTAATTTATAGATTTTTAAAAACACCAGATTAAAGCAGGAATTCACCTTTTGTTTTATTATTATCTCGTTCATCAATGTTTGGCAATTCAATTTGATTCAACAAATATTTATTAAACACCAGCTATATACAGATCACAGATAGGTGTCATAGTGGACAGAGTGCTGGGACTGGTGTCAGGAAGACTTATTTTCCTGGGTCCAAATCTGACCTCAGATACTTACTAGCTGTGTGACCCTGGGCAAGTCATTTCACCTTGTCCACCTCAGTTTCCTCATCTGTAAAATTAGCTGGAGAAAGAAATGGCAAACCATTCCAGTATCTTTGCCAAGAAAATCCCAAATGGGATCATGAAGAGTCAGACATGACTGAGCAACAACTCCCAAATATGCAGAGCACTACTAAATGCCAGGAGAAGTGCAAAGTTAGATAGAACATGGTCTCTGCTCTTAGGGAGTTTACAGTTTAATAGGGAGACAACACACAGCATTGACAACTATAACTTATACAGCCTAATCATGTCAGATACAATGTAGACCTATATATGTCACATGATAGTCTCATGTTATATTGCATAAGACTATCAGAGAGCTGGTAACAGGTTTTATATGAAATCAGAGAAGGAAGGATTGTGAATATCTGGTGGAATCAAGCAAGCTTTCCTGAAGGAGGTTACATTTGAACAAAGCTTTAAAAGATTGGTAGGAATCTCACAGTGATGGAGGAAGGACATCCCCTACATAGATATAGCACAAGCAAAGACATCTAGCCAGAAAAAAAAAAACATGGGACAGATTTAGGGAACTGAGAATGGTCCATCTTGACTGGAATCCAAAGTGAGAAGGGAATAGTATTATATTAGGTTAACAAGGTAAGCTAGTGCCAGATTGAGACAGTCATGGAAACTTGAATGCCAAGCAAAAAAGTTTAAGTCACTGAAAATAATAAGGAACCCAGTTGAGGATCTGAAATATAACAGTGACAGATCTATGCATGAGGAAGATGATTCTAGTAGTGGTATGAAAAATGTTTATAGTAGAAATGGGAGAGGGGAAGTAAGGGAGGAAGATTCATTTAGGAGGCTATTGAACATAATGGAGACAGAAGCCAGTGAGAGCTTATGATGGTTATTTCCCCTCTCTGGACCACAATCTCTTCATAAGTAAGATGAATATTGGACCAAACAATCCCCAGTCTCGATGGAGTAAGCTCTTTCTGGCAGATCATCCAAGCAGTACATCTACCCACACACACCATGTGTCCAATAACCTCCAATGTATTTCTTGCAAGTTCATTAAACTGAGCTGCCTTTTGTCAAATGATGACAGAGGAGCAAGATATTTTCTTCATTTGAAAATCCATTTGCTTTTAATTCTTTCAAAAGCTAAGATCAAATATGGTGATAAATTTCCTGAATCACATCACCTTCTCTGGCATTCTAAATTAGGAAAAACCAAGAGCCTCTTTATATAGTTACAAGATTAACATCAGGGGGAAAGAGCAATGGTTTGTTTGCTTGTTTTCTCTCCAGACTAAGAAGGGAATTAGATTTGATTACTGGGCATAGCTACTAATCATCTCTCTTTAGAAAATAACAGGACTGTGTAGTAAACAGAATGAGCAGACTGAGGATGTTTGAAGGTCTGACTCAGTACATCCTGCGCAACCTCCAGTTCTCCTATGGTCTGGAAGCTCTGAATATCTAAATATCTCCTGAAGTGTGTGTGTGGGAGAAGAAACATAGATAGTTGGAGACTGAGAGAGATAGAGATGCTATTAATGATATTGAATAGGAAAAAGACTTGGGATTTCACTGGTATAGGAAACTCCTCCTTGGGAAACTATCAGATCAGGTTGGCACCTTCTCTGAAATGTATAGTGTTACAGAATTACCAGAGATATTAAGCAATTTGTCCAAGGTCACATAGTCAATATGTGTCAGAGGTGGGGCTTGAACCTAGATCTTCCTGGTATCCCAATATCTATTGTACCACAATGTCTCTTGTTAGAGAGACAAACAGACAAAAAGAGAGAGAGAGATAGAGAGAAAGACAGGAAGGAAGGAAGGAAGGAAGGAAGGAAGGAAGGAAGGAAGGAAGGAAGGAAGGAAGGAAGGAAGGAGGAAAGGGAGAAAAAAGATAAAGCAAGCATATAAGAGAAAGAAAGAAAATGAAAGAAAGGAGGAAGAGAGGGAAGGAAGGAGGGAGGGTGGGAGGGAAGAAAGAAAGAAAGAAGAAGAAAGAAAGAAAGAAAGAAAGAAAGAAAGAAAGAAAGAAAGAAAGAAAGAAAGAAAGAAAGAAAGAAAGAAAGAGAGAGAGAAAGGAAGGAAGGAAGAAAGGAAGGAAGGAAGAAAGAAAGGAAGAAAGAAAGAAAGAAAGAAAGAAAGAAAGAAAGAAAGAAAGAAAGAAAGAAAGAAAGAAAGAAAGAAAGAAAGAAGAAAGAAAGAAAGAAAGAAGAAAGAAAGGGAAGGAAGGGAGGAAGGAAGGGAAGGAAGGGAGGAAGGAAGGGAAGGGAAGGAAGGGAGGAAGGAAGGGAAGGAAGGGAGGAAGGAAGGGAAGGAAGGGAGGAAGGAAGGGAAGGAAGGGAGGAAGGAAGGATGGAAGGAAGGGAAGAAAAAAGAAAGAAAGAAAGGAGGCAGAGAAAGAAGAAAGAGAAATTATATATATAGACAAAATAAATGTAGTGCCTCTGGAAATAGCCATATCAGTTAGCTTAACATGACTCTTGCTATTCGTTCCATCAACAAAGCAGGAATGAGGGGAGAAATTGGTCAGATAAGCTAAATGAATTCATTCTGAGATTCAGGGAGAAAGGCTCACAGATCTCTGGCAGCCCTTCAGTCTGGGATACTGCCACTCACCCACTCTCTCAAGTTCACAACTGTAGATTATGAAGGTAAATTTTCTGTCCCTTCACCTGTCTTAGCCATCAGTTATCAAGTTCTGGGAATTATGATCATATAACATTTCTTGTGTTTATCCTCTCCTCTCTAGTATCATTATTAATCCCTATACACCCACATCTCCATTTGGATCATTGCAATTGTCCCCAAATATTTTCTGGAGTTCAGATCCTGCCTTTCCTCTTTATAGAATTATTCCTGTGGCCTTGCCCAACTCCCTTCACTTCTCTACACCCCAGCTTCCCCTCTATAATATAAGGGTGTTGGTCAAGATCTCTAGGTCTTTCAGCGCTCTAAAACCTAAGATCTATTCACACACAAACACACACACACATGTATGCATACTGTACCATTTCCTGCAGTTGGAGGACTGTGGCATTCTCCTGAAAACAGAGGAAACAAGGATATTAATGATTCATTCAACATTCTTTTAAATTGATTCATGCATTCAACAAATATTACTAAACACACAAAGGAAAAGAAATAGGTTGGGAACTTTGACTCTAGTCTTGGTTTTGCTCCTGATTCAGTGTGAAGTCATGGGAATCAATCAATCATATAATTACCAATTAGTGAACAGGAACTTCAGGAGGCTTCATACATAACAAAGTATTAATAACACTACTTTCTACAGTAACAAAAAACTGGAAACAAGGCAGATACTCATCAACTGGAAACATGTCTGAACAAATTGTAGTATGTAAGAGAGCAGAGATTGTTCATTGATTATATTTGAGTCCTCAGTGCTTAGCATTATGCTTGGCATATGTTGTTCAGTTGTTTTCAGTTGTGTCCAACTCTTCATGACCCCACTTGGGGTTTTTTTAGCAAAGATACTGGAGTGGTTTGTCGTTTCCTTCTCCAGGTCACTTTACAGATGAGGAAACTGAGGCAAAAATGGTTATGTGAATTGCCCAGAGTCAAATAGCTAGGAAGTATCTGAGGTCAGATTTGAACTCAAGAAGGCAAGTCTTCCTAACTTCAGGCTCAGCACTCTTGTCCATTGCACCACCTAGCTGCTCATGCTTGGTATTCTTAATAAAGTTCTTAATAAAAACTTGCTTGTTGATTGCTTACTGCATGGTAAGAGATGATGATTATAATGCAGAGAAACATGGAAAAACCTATACAAAGTGATACAGAGAAAAGCAAGCACAACCAGAAAAAACCAACCTAAGCAATGACCATAATAATGGAAATGCAAAGAACAATGACA
This sequence comes from Notamacropus eugenii, assembly GCF_028372415.1. Lineage (NCBI taxonomy): Eukaryota > Metazoa > Chordata > Mammalia > Diprotodontia > Macropodidae > Notamacropus > Notamacropus eugenii. Next base: position 55,612,074 of record NC_092877.1, read on the forward strand.
AAACAATTCAAAAAATCAAATACTGTGAAATCAAAGGACCCAAGATTAGCCTACCAGAAGAGATATGAGAATGAATCTCTCTCCTTTTGTGGAGGACAGGGTAGTATAGAGATGAAACTCTGCATGTAATATCAGCTTTGTTTGATGCACTGGTTAGTTTTCCTGAACTGTTCTTTTTTTCCCTCTTGGTCATTATATGTTATAAGTGATGGCTTTCTCAGAGGGAGAGACATACACTGGAAAAGGGAGGTCTGGTAGAAGCCACAGATTTTGACAATTTTGAAAAATAAATCTAAAAAAATGTATGATTTAGGACTTGAAGAAATCTTAGAGATTTTTTAGTCAAAGTCCCTAATTTAAGAGATTAAAAAAAACCTGAGGCCCAGAGATGGAATGGGACTTACCCAATAGTAGATAGAGTACATAGGGGAGTTAGAATTTAAACTCAGTATAAGAATGTACCAGTGACAAGCAATACTGTGATGAATGAGGCCAACATGAATACCTTTCTTCAGTGTTATTTCATTCCATTCCCCTTGCCACAAACTTCATTTCTGTCAAATTGTCAGCTAGCCATTCCCTTTATATGACATTCAATTTCCCATCTCCAGGCCTTTGTCCACATGGTCCCCCATGTCCAGAATGCATTTTCTCCTCTCCTCTGCTTATCAGAATTCCTAACTACTTTCAAAGCCCAGTTCAAGCACCACCTTCTATGTGATGCCTTCCTTGGTCTCCCAGCTATTAATACTTTCTCTGTGAAACTACTTTTGTAAACTTCATATTTATTTGCTTGTGTTCAAGCTACCCCCCAACAGAATGTAGGTTCCCTGAGGGCAGATATTACTTTATTTTTTTCCTTTGTATCCTCAGCCTCTAGCACTGTGCCTTATGCATAGTGGGCACTTAACAGGTTGTTAAATTGAATTAAGTTTAGCATCTTATAGTTTGAAAGATCTCAAGTTACTTATTTGACTTTATATAAATGAAACTTTTAAAAACTGACAATATGTCCAAATACAGCTAAACTCAGAATTATTAAATAATTTTATTTTCTTGTCTAAATATGAATAACCTCAGTGTTTTTGAATAACTTCATTTTCTAATTCAATTCAATGAATGCATCAATAATGCATTGATGGGAAAGGGAAGAAGACATACTCGGGCAATGAAAAGCAAACTGTATTTAAAATCAGGAGACCAGGGTTCCAGTTCTAGACTCCAACTAGCAGCATGTCTGTGGACAAGTCATTCCCCTCCTCTTGCGCCTGGAGTCTCTGTTATTAAGAAGTCATTTGGAAAATGACAAAATATGATCTTACCATGATGTAATGGGAGGATCAAGTGAGGTAACACATATAAAACACCATCAAAGGGTCGTGGAAAGGTCGGGGATTATCGGGTATTATTTTTGTTTCTGCATTTGTCATGTTATTATCCAGTGAATCAAACGAGGGGTGGCAATTTCCACAGCTCCCACCCATTTGGCATAAATGTTCTCATGGGCATATGTTAAGTGTGAATTTATTGGGTAAATCAGCTTATTTTAGCTTATGAGTCACCGACACTTAGGACATTAAACAGTGCCAGACACATGCTTACAATGGTCTAATTTGGAACTTGAACAAAATAGAACAAAAATCAATACTTTAGAAGAACCAGAAAAAGAATGTACAAGGACAACAACAATGTGTGTGGCTCCCGTGCTTCCAACTTTAGCACTCTCAAAGAAGCAAAATGGGAGAAGAATTCTGTCAAAGGAGAGACTTGGACCACACAAGTGCAAATGTTCCTAATGTTCTAAGGAATCTGATGTTCTATGTTCTGAAGTTTCTTCCAGCTCTGATTTTCTAAGCACTCTAACATTACATCTTCTAATTAATGTTTCTTCCAGCTCTGATGTTCTAAGATATCTGATATTTCATGTTTTAATGTCTCTTCCAGTCCTACTTTTCTAAGGCATCTGATATTCCCATGTTTGGAGGTCCTTTCTAGCTCTAATGTTTTCAGGAATCTGACATTACATATTCTAAGGTTACTTTCAGCTTTGAAGTTCTAAGAAATCTGACATCCCATATTCTAAGGTCCTTTCCAACTCTGATGTCATACAGAATCTGATGCTCTATGTTCTGAGTGAGGTCCCTTCCAATTCTACCATTTTCTGTTCTGTGCCCTTGAACCTCTTCCATCTCTGGCAGTTTCAAAAAGGAAGATCTGGATCTAATACAAAGGAAAACTGTCTAGCAATAGGAGTTGTCCAAAAGTAGAAGAAGCAGGCTTGAAGGTGGGTTCTCTTTCACTGGAAGTCTTTCACAGAGGCTGGAAAATCACCTATTGAAGATATTGTCATGGGGACTCTTGGTCAAAAATGATCCAAATATTCTCTCCTTTAGGAAAATATTCCAACTTCTTTCAACCATTTTTGTATAGCCTATCTCAAGTCCTTTCATCATGATGCTCAGTTTCCTCTGGATATGCTTCTGCTTGTCAACACCCTTCCTAAAATGGGACATCCATAAATGACCATAGCATGCCATATCTGGAGCCCTGTCTGAACAGGCTAGAGAGCAACAAGAATACCACTTCCTATGTTCTAGACTCCCAGGACTGATTAAGATGGGCCCATGGGTCAGTTCTGAGATTCTGTTCTAATGTTCCATCCAGCTCCAACTTTCCAGAGTTATATTGATTTAAAGTCAGAAAACCTAGTTTTAAATCCCCACATGTCTAGAGGGTCTCCTTCCTTTCCAACTCTAAATCCTATTTTTTTATTACTTGTGTGACTGAGGCAAGTCTTGTTGCTTCTCTGAGTAGAGGACAGTGAATGAGCCCAAAATTTGGAGTCGAGGAGCTTCTTCCGAGACAGTTTTTTCAACTGTGAAATAATTCTCTGAAAGAAATGTAAACTATTCACTGAGGACAAAGTCATGTGCTCCTCTTCAGTTTAGTCTCTGAGAATCAAGATTAATATTTACTGGTCTTTTGTCTTGAGTTGGATCAAAGCATTAAAGCAATCCACATATTTCACCAGCACAAGGCATCTAAATATAAGAAATAAGATTAGGATCATGAAATTTAGAGCTGAAAAAGAGTTCCCTCCTTCCACAGAAAAGGAAACTCATGCCAACAGCTGAAAAGCAGCTCTTCCAGTATCATAAACTAGCAGAGTTGAGATTCAAGTCCATTATCTCTTACTCCAGAGTTAACATTCATTTCTCTGAATCACTCAATCTTTTAGCTAACTTATGTTGTTGTACAGTCATTTTTCAGTCATGTCCAACTCTTCTTGATTTAATTTGGGTTTTTTTTTGCAAAGATACTGGAGTAATTTGTCATTTTCTCCTCATTTTACAGATGAGGAAACTGAGGCAAAAAGGTTAAATCATTTGCCCAGGATCACATACCTAGTAAGTATCTGAGACCAAATTTGAATTCAGGAAGAAAAGTCTTCCTGACTCCACATCCAGTGCTCTACCTACAGTTCCACCTAGCTGCCCCTTAGGCTAAGGTTGCATCAATATAGACATGGGGTTCAAAATATGGAATTAGCCATTCCTGCTGTTCTCCATCCTGGTTAAATAATATAAATATATAATACTACATTCATCTCTGGATGCCACATTTAATTTTGAGAAGGTCATTGACAAGTAAAGTGCTTTGAAAACAAATCATACAAGACATGGTTAAAAGAATTGGGGAGGCTTAGGCTGAAGAGGAGAATTTGAGGACACAAATGTTTGAAGGGTTACAATGTTACTTTGCTTGGTCCCAAAGGACAAAAGTAGAATAAAAAGAGGTACAAGTTACAGAGAGGTTCAACCATGAAAGAACTACCTGCTGATGAAAACTCTCCAGGGGTTGAATGGATTATTTTGGAGATCTGGTAGAAGAGATTTATACTTTGGGTTGGAGTTATACTATGAGCCCTCTGAGTCTTATTATGCCTCTGAAAGTCTATGATTTTATGACATATGTTAAGGAGATTTAGACCAGTGGTTTCTAAACGAGGTTCCCTGGACCCCAAGGGGCAAGTGGATAGATTGAAGAGGGTACATGAACTTAGTTGGGACATTTCTTTCCTCTATTTAACAACAATCTTCTGAGAAGGAACCTGTAGACTTCACCAGGCTGCCAAAGAGGTCCATAACACATGCAACAACAACAAAAAAAAATGGTGAAGAAACCCTGATAAAGACAATCTCTGAAGTTCAGCTTTGGCATTGTGATTCGGTGACTTTTTGAAATGCTTCACTCTGAACACCAGATGGCGCTGCTGTTAGCAGTTAAGGGTCCACATTTCATCTGAAATATCGAAAATTATAGAAACTCTGAATCCCAGAAACTTTCAGAGTTGGAAAGGACATTGGATCATCTCTTCCAAATTGCTGGAATCCTCTCTCTAAAGCATTCCTAGCAAATGTTTATCTAGTCTCCTCTTGAGCAACTCCAGTCACAAGGAGCTTACTGACAGCCATTGCCTTGTTGGACAGCTCTAATCGGATAGTTACATAAAACTGAAACGTGCCTGCCTGTAACTAACGCAGCACCATTGAATCATGCATGCATTGACAGCTGGAGGGAACCTTAGAGAATATTTAGTCCAGTACCTTTCTTTTACAGATCAGGTAACTGAGACCCAAGTGACTTGCCCAGTGAGGATGAGCTAGGACTCAAACCTATCTCCCCCCACCAATAGCAAAATTCCTTCCTTTGTATCATTCAGTCTCTTAATACACATTCATTGATCTGAGTTGTCTCATTTCTGACCAAATAGAATGTCATTAAATCATAGATTCCCACCTCCACCCCCACCCCCACCTCCGCCAAGGCTTAGAGATAATGTAGTTCAGCTCCATGATTTTATGTATGTATGGGAAAACCAAAATCCTGAGAAGTAAAGGGATTTGCATAGGTTAGCAAGAGACAGACCTGAAACCAGAATTCAGATTTCCCTATTCCTGGATCGTTGCTCTTCACTATAATGCCTTTATGTCTAATTCTTTCTTCCATTTTTCGTGCCTTCCCTCCCCCTCCCCCCCACCCCCCTGCAAGCTCCCAAGTCTCCTCTTTCCTAGGTGAATACCCTGTGTTTTTACTGAGTCTTGGATATGATATGGTTGCTTTTCTTCTGGAACATTCTTCCTTGTTCATAGTTATGTTAGTTCTTTTTTCTTAAGATCAAAATCTTGCTTCCTCTTGAAAGTCTCCAGTGATAGAGAGATTACTGCCTCATAGTCCATTCCATTTTCAGGCAGCTCTAAGGAGACAGTGTCTCCTGATATTGTTCACCTCTCAATCCTATTTCTCCTCCCAGATGATCAGGTAGATTATCATATAATTATATAGTTTTCAGAGCCGAAAGAAACTTTAGAAACAATCTAATCCAAATTGCTATTGTTAGTTCATATGCTGAATTTTATATTAATTGAAAAAAATTGTTCTGTAGTGTTTTCACATTATAAACAACTTTGACAGAGAGCCAAGATTTCCCAGAATTGGTCACTCCCTATTGGGAAGTTAACTCTTTTCATCCTGAAAGCAGATTATCTAGCCAATAAATGATCACTACACAGCATAATCTACTGGACCAAATAAGATGGTAGTCTCCTGGAAGAATTAATGGTCAATGTCAATAAATGTGGCAATCAGTAAGCATATGTTTCTTGAGGACCTTTCATGAGGTTATCTCTGTGAGGAATGGACCGCAAGAGCCCTTAGACAATGTGGTCACTATAATTACATCCAAATATGGTATTTCTATGACAACCTATAACATTTTATACTTATTATTCATACTCATGGAATACTAGAGTTGGAAGAGATATCAGAACATAGACTAACATCAGAATGTAGAATCTTTACTTTCTATATTTTTACATGAAACAAAAAAAAATGAAGTAAAGAATTTCATCAGGGATATTGTGGACAAAAAAAAGGGGGCCTTCTTTGGGGCAAAAACAAGTGATAACTGATGAATAGTTCCTAAGCTCCATTGGTCTCCATACAATGTCAAGAGAATTAGAAGTCCCCTCCCAAGAATACTGTTTGGACTCCACTATGGATGACTTAGAGAGGTATATGAAAGAGAATGCCATAGTGTGAGTGAATGGAGGAGGGAGGGTGACATTCCGCACCAATGGAATTATTAGCCATATTAATAAGATCACAGCTCCCTGAAGGAATCACTGAAGGAAGAAACAGGAAGAACTTATAGAAAGTCAAAGTTTCCAGGAATCTTAGAACATAGAATGTAAGAGCTGGGAAGGATGTTAGAACCTAGAATGTCAAAGCTGAAAGACGCATTAGAATTTAGAATGTCATGGTTAGGAGGGAACCCGGAAAATCAGAGATGGCAGGAGACTTGGAACCTAATATTGTAGAGCTGGGAGGGAAATTTAAAAAACAGACTATTTGGGGCAGGGGTACCTAATTAGACATTATCTTGTCCAACCACCTTATCCTTGTTCGTATTCCATTTTACACGGAAGGAACATGAATTTTTGATCTTATAGGGAGGAAACTTGAGTTCACAGACAGGGTAGAGTTTGTGGTAGAGAAAGAAGAATCTAGGTCTTCTGGATCCCAATTAAGTGCATTTTCTTCTATTACACTGCACCTTTCTTTGTTTAATTCTTGATAACATAAATCCCCAGCATTTGCCTGGGTAGGCAACATAGAGATCTAAGTAGAACGTGGGGGCAGGGATTCCTTCCCATACTTTCTGCCCCTGTCAACCCCCAAAATGGTTGTCAGTTTCATATCCAATCCTTGGAAAGCACTGCAGGACCCCACAAATCATCACCAAAAAACCCTGTTCTCCCACTAATCCCTACCTCAGGCTAAATCTGGAAACTTTAGGTATCTACACTTTGCCTAGTGGATCCAAAGTTCACCAGGACTGAATACCAGGCTGACCAGTGTTCCTGGAAAGGCAAGCAGGAACGATTTCCCAGCACCCATCCGCCTCCTTCCAAACACATACACAAGACATATGGCCCGGACCTAGCCAGTAGGGGCAGCGTCCCAGCCATACTTGGCTAGAAGTCATCCCTTAACGGGACGTAGCCCACCCTTGTCCCACCACGTGGCTATACAGATGGCCTTGATGTAACCAGCAGAAGTGGTACCCCAATGAAATGACCTCTACCTAACTTCCCAGAGCTGGGGAGCGTTCTGTACAGCCTCAACCTTACTTCCCATCCCCTAACTTCTCAGCTCAGCATGCCTCTGTCCAGTCTCTTTTTAAACTACACCCCAAAGACATCCCCCTTTCCCCGGATTGAGCCCCGCAAAAATCCCTAATGGAGCTAAGGGACCTTATTTTCCTGCTCCTTGATGTGTGGCTGCCTTCTCCCCTCGGGGCTCCCATCTCCCTTGGGACCAAAGGACGTGGCAGTGGCCCTTCTCTTACCGATAGTGTCCTGATCGGGCTTACAGCGGGGACCAGCCGCGGTCAGCCCAGTCAGAGAGCCGAGCAGCAGGAGCGGGAGCGGGAATGATGGCCACATGGGGGGGCGCCCTTTGTCCGCTGCGGCCTCAACTGAAAGCTGTGATGTGGCAGTGGCTGCAGTGCGCTCCCCTCGCAGACTCTTGGAGCCCCGCAGCCTAGCCCAGCCCGTCCTCCCCTCCCTTCTGCTCCCCCCTCCCCCACCCTCTGCCGGCCTGCCCTCCTTTCCTCCCGCACCGCGCTGCGCCAGGGGCCAGAAGCCCAGGGAGAGTGGGCCCGGCGGACGGATGCTCGCACTTTATGGGATCTTAGCACTGAGAATCAGATTACAGTTGGCAGCTCGGCCGCCCTAGCTTCTTAGAATGGAAAAGGGTGGGGGTGAGGGTAGTATTTAAAAAAAAAATAGGTCTGAAAGAGGGAGAAGAGAAAACAGATAAACATTCCTCCCATTCCTTTCATTGTCTTCAGTCTTTTAAATGAGTTAGAAACTGGGGGGAGGGGGAGCCTCTACGAATCTCTCTAAGAGACAGATCTCAGAATGTCTTGATTGGAAGGGAGCGAGAGGAGAGAATCATAAACCTTTAAAGTAGAAGGAAAAGATATTCAGAGCTGAAAGTGAGCTTTGAGTTCCCTGGATCCAAATGCCTTCTTTTACAGAGAAGACAACTCAACTCCCAAGAGGTCAGTTTGGCCACAGTCACCCGGAGGAATTTGAATCCAACGCCTCTACTCCAAAATCAGGACTCCTTCAAATACAAAAAGCCACCACCGCTGTGAATTTGTTCTGTCACAGGCCACCAGTGATTTCAGCTACGAGATCCTACAACCTTTCCTCCTTAACCACTCTACAGCATCTGACACAGTTGACCACCATCCATCTCCTGCTGACTTTCCTATTCCCTTGTCTTCAGTTACTCTCATCTATGCCAGTCTGTCTGGAATTATTTGAGCCCTTTTGTTTCTGGTTCATCATCCTTTTCCCATCCCCTGAGTATGTGCATTTGTCAAAACCTAGATCCCTATTTCCTTCCTCTAAATTCTCTCCTTGCCAATCTCATCCATTCACTTGGCTTCTGTTATCCCTTCTATGGAGATGAGTGTATACCCATAAAGTCAGTCTCGACTTTTCCCCTCAACTTCACTGCTACATTTCCAGTTGCCTGCTGGACAGTCTACTTCCCTTTTCCATTGGCATGTGAGACTCACTATGTCCAAAGCATTATCATCCTCTCCTTCAGTCCCTTCTAAACTTGTTCCTGCTTCAACTTTCCCTTTCTGTTGATAGAAGTACCTTCTGCCCAGTCACTTAGAATGGAAACCTCAGAGGCAGTCAGGTACAGTGGAAAAAATGCAGAACTGAAAGTTACTGGGCCTGAGTTTGCGTTCTAGCTTTGCCACTTACTACCTGTGTGCCCTTGGGAAAAGCATTGAATTTTCTTTTCACCATCTGAAAAATGAGTTTTGAACTAGATGACCTCTAAACCCCATTCCATCTCTAATTATGATCCAGTGATCTTTGACTCTTCCTTCTGCCTCACCTTCCATCTTCAGTCAGTTGCCACTTTTTATCCCATGGATTCTACCTCAAAAATAGTCCCCGTTTTATATATGTTTGCAGTTCTAACTACTCTAGTTCTAGTTTCCTCTTGACTGGATTCTTGTAATTACTCCCTAACTGGTTCTTCTATCTCCTGCCTCTCTGATCTGTCTTTGGTACAGCTGGCAAGCTCTCTGTACCATCTCCCTAAGGCACAGGTGGGATCATGTCTTTCCCTCTCTTCAGTGCCTCCCTATTTCTTCCACAATAAAACACAAATTCTCAGTATGGGACTCAGAGTCCTTCATAGTTTGGCTCCACCCTATCTTTCCAATGTTACTTCACACTATTTTTCAGCCAAACTGGACTATTAGGTGTTCCCCACTGTTGCCTAGTACTCTCTGTCCTGCTCATTCAGACAGACCACCACCACCTATGCCTAAATTGTACTTCCTCTATTTCTGCCTGGTGAAATTATGTTCTTCCTTTTGAGGTTCATCTTAAGTGTTACCTTCTCCATATGGCCTTCTCTGACTTCTCCCTCCCCAACTGAAAATAGTCTCTCCTCTCATTTTCTTCTTTGTTCCTACTGAGAACCAAACTCATTTCCCTACCACCCACTAGAATTACATTATATGTTTCCTGAAAGTTGAAACAGTCATTTTCATCCATGTAGCCTCAATGCCAATCTTAGTGCCAGACGTGGAATGGAATGAACAGAATGGAAGAGGCAGAGCTTAAGTCATGGAGTGTTAGATCTGGAAGAGGTCTTAGACCATAAAATGTAAGACTTGGAAGAGAACTCTGAGATGGGTCCAATCTATCATTATACAGATGATGAAACAGACACCTAGAAAAAGAAATTGATTTCTCTGAGGTAAATTGGAAGCAAAGTCAAGACTTGAAAATAGATCTCTTTCCTCTCATGTTAATATTCTTGCTGCTGCTGCTGCTGCAGGAAAAGCAGTTCTTTCTTTCAATTAGAGATCCAGAAAATGTGACTTGTTCTTCAACTCAAAAGTAGCTGTTGAGAAGTACCTACTATGTGCTAGCCTCAGAAGTACTATTCTCTAGTTAAAAAAGACATTGAAAAGGGTACATTTCCCCTAAAAATAAATATTTTCTGAATACTAGTGACTTAGTGTGGATTAGAGTAATATTAAAATTATAGCAGGTAGTGTGCCTGTTAGTTCATGAGTCTTTAAAGATACTTATCCATTTCCAGATCTTGAAAATGAAGGGATTGTATTATATGTTCTCTAAGGTCCTTTCCAGCTCTACTATCTTGAGTTCTGACGCTAAGACTCTTTCAAGCTCCTTCATTCTATGTACTGAGACCCCTTTTAAGTTTGACATGCTATATTCTAAGGCCCTTTCCAGTCTTATATGCTAAGTTCTATGTAACAAGGTCTCTCCTGGGTCCTATAGACATTCTATGGTTGGGTGGGGAATCTGTGGCCTCAACGTCACATGTGGCCCTCTAGGTCCTCAAGTGTGGCCCTTTGACTGAATCCAAACTTCACATTTGTTCTGTGAAACTACCATCTCTGACAGCCTATGTTATCCAAACTTTGACATTCTTTAACCCTATAATATGGTTGAAAGTGCTCAGGACTTTGAGTCAGGAAGAGCTTTAGACCTAGACCCCAGGGTTCTAGTCTCAGATCCTTTTCCATATGACACATTCCCTAAGATCCTGAGTTTCTTCACCTATAAAAGGGAGATGACTAATGTACAGGGTTACTATAAGGCTCAAATAAGAGAAGGTATGTCAATGCAATTATTGCTGTTCTTTGCAATTGGATGATAAACAACTGTAAACATCCACTGCCACCAGGACTATAAATTCTGAAAGTTTGTACCATTTTACCCATGGACGGAGAAAGGGGGTCTTTAAAAGTCACTGGTAAATGGTTTGAAACAAAAGCAGTTGCTTGTTGCCTCAAGTGGATTTGGCAGAGAGACTCAACATCTGTGCTGGATTCTCCACAAAGAGCCAGAGGCTCTGACTGTCCCTCATGATTATGTAATATGTCCCTGCCCTGATGACACAATTCCATCACTCCCCCACCGTGTGACCTTGACACTTGTGTTAACATCTTTGGACCACAAATTCCTCCTCCATAAAATAAGGGGCTTGGATTAGGTGGTCTCTAGTTATGGTCTTGGGCAGCTAGGTGGTGAAATAGACAGAGCTCCCTGCCCAGAGTCAGGAAGATGAATCATTTTGAGTTCAAATCCAGCCTCAGACAATTACTAGCTGTATGACCCTGGGCAAGTCACTTAACTCTGTTTGCCTTATATCTAAAATGAACTGGAGAAGGAAACAGCAAATCACTCCAGTATCTTTGTCAAAAGACCCCCACCACCACCAACAAAGCCGAATGGGGTCACAAAAAGTCAGGGGCAACTAAAAATTGACTGAATAACAACAACTCATGATCTTAAGAATACCAACTCTAACAACTTACTGGCCATGTGACTCTGAACAAGTCACTTCCGTTCTTTGATAGTGGCATGATGGAAAGAGAACAGGGTATGCGTTTCAGGGGACCTATGTTCAAATCTTAGGTCTACTGCTTATTACTTGTATGATCTTGAACAAATCTCCATATCTCTCTGGTCTCATTTTTCTCACCTAGTCATAAGTAACTTGTACTATCCCAGGTCCTTTCCAACTCTAAAATCCTGTACTAATTTTTCCTCCTCTCCACCCTCAACTAGTTTGTGCTCAAAGATCAATCACTTTCAAAGCTCTTTCTGGACTCATACTTTACAGGAGGAAAAATGGGTCTTAATGAATGTGACCAACTCTTTTCCTAGACAGGTCCCAGAGAATAGGTACCAATTCTGGAGTGGATAGCAAATTCAGTTGGGGTAAGTAGTGGTTCTCTGTCGGACTGGTTCACATAGGGGAAGAGTCAGCCAACAGGACCCCAGAGAGTCCCACCCATGCAGCTAACAACTGCTGACAGTACAACCACTATCACTACCACTACCCAGCTCCTGAGAGGAACAAAGTGATGGTGGGGAGAAGGGACTCCCTGGGAGGCATTAATTTGGAAGGGAGAGATTTATTGTCCAGAATCAGGCAACAAGCATTTACTAAGCACCTACATGTCTAGCACCATTCTAAGCACAGGGGATACAAAGAAAAGTTTAAAAAAAGTAAAAAGTAGTTCCTACTCTTAAGGAGCTCACTAACATGCAGAAAACTTCAATAACTTATATAAACTGGGGACAATGAGCAGAGAGGATGTACTATCATCAAAGAGGATGGAGAAAAGCTTCCAGTACAAGGTGGGATTTTAACTGAGACTTGAAGAAAGTCATAAGGACAAGATGAGAAAGGACAGCATTCTATGGAATGTTTGGTGAGAGAATAAGATATTCAGCTATAACTACAGAGAGCCTGATGTGGGATCTCAAGATGTTTTGCAAGGACCAAGGTTGGCAAGTTAGAAGATAAGTCCAGCAGGAACGGCACCATCTGCCCCATGTCAGCCTCCTGAGACAAGGTCCTGGTTATATCACCACTCTGCCATACTTTGAATTCAGATCTATTCCAAAATCAGTTTCATTCCTTCAACCAAAACTTGACCTCCCTTCCTCTTTTCTACCATACTTTGTAAAAATTCTGTCTTGTAATGAAAAGATCTGCTTAAAGGCTGGCCTCATTTCTCATCCAAGATCTGCTAGTTACTAGATGTGTGACTCTGGGCCAGGTGCCTCCACTTTCTGGGTCTATGTTTAGCGATCCTTAAAATGGGAATGAAATTCCTAAATTATCTATGATCTCAACAGTTGAAGGAAAACCCTTTACAATTCTCAAAGCATTATATAAGTGTAAGCTATCCTTATCATGTTGTTTCCTCAACTCAATGGAGAATCTCTCAGCTTTGGGTGGATTAAAAAAAATTTTAAAACCCACTTGAGTGCAAAATTATATTTTCTCTCTGTCATGTAAGCAGGTCCTTCAATTAGCTGTCTCCAAAGATGTTCCCCCAATGGTTATTAACATTTATCTATCCAATTGATAATAGAAGCAATCAGACCAGGTACTCAGCCCCCATTCCCCTGCCTGGTTATTTGTGGTCCCCAAGCAGTCAGAAATGGACTGTGTGATCCTTTCTTTCCCTTCCTCTTCAAACCCTTTCCTCAGCTTTTGCCAGTAATAAGCAGTGGTGGGTTGCTGTCTGAGCTAGGGACTTAATTATACAGCAAAGACAATAATGAGTCTGACCTGGAACGCTCTCCTTGGACCTATTTAGAATTCCAGGGGAAAATCCTTAATCACAGAGTTTGTCCTTAAATAAATACCTAAAGGACCAAAATGAAACCAATTCCAAAGGAGGTGGGAAATGGAAGGGACAGTTAGAGGGGAGGGACAGAGATGGTTGATTTTTTTTCCCTTTTGAAGGGAGAAAAAAAGCAAAAGAGATTAGTTCCTATTAAGAACTACTTAAAGAATTATACAATTTAGAGGTGAAAGAGACTTTGTAGATATCGTGTGGTCTGTTACCTGACCTTGAACAAGACTTCCTTTCCTGAATGACACCTGAGGTCTCCTTCAGATCTGAAATTAGGTGTTCTATGATACTTATGGATTTGATATTCCATGTCTATACCATTCTTTTGGAACTTATGATATATTGCTTTATATATTTTACAAGGACAGAGACTTTATCTGTGACTTCACTGATACAGGGAATGGACATCCATGTGAGAAAACTCCCTTTACCAATGTAAACAGGTAGGAACCTTCTCTGCAGCTTATAGTCTTGGAGAGGTTCCTGGGACTCTGACTTGACCAAGGTCACATGGTTAATGTGTCAGAAATAGGACTTGAACTTAGTTCTCTAGCCATTATTATAGGCTGCCTCTCTTAATACAGGGGTCCTGCACTAAAATTTTTTGGGCACCTAATAAGTTTCTATACTGCCCTCTAGATTTTAAGCCCCTTTAGAAGAGGGATCATTTCTTATATCTCTTTGTATCCACAGAACCTAGCACAGTGTAGATCCATAATATGTACTCAATAAATGTTTAGCTATTTCAATTCAATTCAACAAAATCACTAAATGCCTAATATGCATAAGTCCTTTAATTCTAGTGCCTTTTCTTTATTGATTATTTCCAATTTATCCCATATTACCTTGTTTGTACAACGTTGTTGGCATATCCATTAGACTGAGATCCCTGAGAGCTGGGGTTATTTTTTACCTTTGTATCTCCGGTATTTAGCTCAATGTTTACTACACAATGGGCACTTAATAAATGCTTATTGTTTGACTAACTGAATGACCTTGGATTTGAAACTAGGGATACAAAAACAAAAAATAACATAGTCTCTGCTCTCAAAGAGCTTCCAAGCTAGGAGGGCATAAGAAATGTCCACAAATAACTAATAATAAAATTGAGGATGAGAAAAAATATGGGGCAGAGAACAAAAAAAAAATCCTGAGATAATGGGGAAGGAAGGTTCTTCTCAAGATGGAAGAAATCATAATGTCATGAATGAATTGGTGTATAAATTGGGCTTTAATGCAAGGGAAAGATTTCAAGGAGGGTGATGATATGGAGAAGGGAATCCCAGAAATGGAACAGTATACAGATCAATAAACAAACTTTCCAAGGGAAATATAAAGACATGGAGACCAGAGAAGGCACTTGAATTGGGAAATGGAGTGGAATCAAACTTGGCTGGAATATTGAGTTGATAAAGTGGAATAGGATGAAAAAAGTCTGGAGAGGTATACATTGGAGCCAGCCTGGTGAGAATTTTAAATGATAAGATCAGAAGTTCGCATTTTGTTATGTAGGTGACAGGGAGTCACTAAAGACGGAACACAACTTGATCATCTGGGTGAAGGATGGAATGAAGAGAAGCAGGGAAGAAAGAGAGGTCAAGAGCAAGGGGCTATCATTGGGCATTACTGCTTAGGTGTGAGTTGAATTAGAAGACCATTCCAACTCTGAGATTCTATAATTCTAGAAGACTGGAACCAGAAATCAACTTTCCTAACTCATAGTTTAGAGCTCTTTTAGCAATATCCAGTTTCTAGGTCATTCTAATTTTCAAAATGATTTCACAGCCTCTACCATCATCTGCTCTTTGAACTCATGAGATATATAGAAGAGTAATAGATATTATTTTTATTTGATAGATAAGAAAACCGAGGACCAGAGATGAAAAGTAATTTGGCTTAAATCATTGACAGCAAGCTAATGGCAGTGTTAGGACTGGGACTCAGGTATCCTATAACAAATCTAGAACTAACTATCTCCAAGTACCAAAACAGACTATATCTCTCGTTGCGAGATAGATAGATATGATATCATGTGATATCATGTGATGTGATAGATAAAGCACCTATTAAGAACTTACTTTATGGACTGATCAACTTGCCCAGAAGAGTCACTCTACTCAGGAAAAGCAACATGTGAGAAGAGGAAAGACATCCTGGCCCTGCAGTTCATCAGCTGCACTCCTGGGACTGGACTCTACTATGATCATGCCATCAGAAAAAACTCATCACCTGGATACTTCACGATATAGCATCAATTTTGGTACTTATGCCTCATTGGTAGCCTCATTACCTACTGCCCCTTTGATTGGAGAGGTGATTAAAGTACTCCCCAAACCTAGGTTTAATGTGGGCTCCCAGACCAGTGACTCATTTCCCACCAGTTGCATTTCTTTGACTAGACTACACCATGCCCTCTTGCCAAGTACATTCTTTTCCACCACTCCTCCCTTTTCAGCTTCTTTTGTGCATTTTCTTCCCCCATGAGACTGTAAGCTTTTGAGGACAAGAAATACTGTCTTTTTTCTTATTTGTATCCCCAGCAGTTATCATTATGCCTGACATGTAGTAATTGATTAATAAACGGTTATTGACTGATTGGAATTCATACAGATATTACACAGCTAGTTACCTATGCAGATATTATATAACTATAATAACATTATATTGTCAATATAATATATGCAACCAGCAGGTGGCACTGACAGGTAAGATTAGGTGCTTAGACGAAGGATAAAGTTCACTTTGGGATTTGGAGTTTTCTGCTCCTCCCAAACCACATCTTTATTCATTCACTAGGTGACCCAAGAGTGTCCATTGTTTGGTCCATGCCTTTATTCTACTCCACTCTGGATAGCCAGAAGCTTCCGTGAGATGTCCACCATTCCATACAAATTGAAACTTGCTTGCCTGACTACTCAATAGCCATGGGGTAATTGGTTCCAAATCATGTGGTTTATGTTTCTCAGTTATTTAGCAGATTATAAGAGTTACTAAAAAGATGAATGGGTTAATAAAATTAACTTTAATTAAGGTATGAAAAAGATGAAGCTCATAAAATCTCTTATCTCAAAACTCCCAAATCTTTAAGGAAACTCTACCTATTGTAAAACCTTGTTCTTTCTGCATTCACAGCTATTCACTGACTTTCCTCTATCCTTTTGTGCACAGCTGATAGACGTGAGTCACAGAGAATTTGTAACTTATCATAGTTTCATATAAGAAAAAATCAAGAATTAGAAACAGATTAAATAAATAGGTAAATCATATCAATCAATCAACTATCATTTTTAAGCACCTATTATGTGCTGGAAAAAGTAAGCTATACCTTCTGTGGACCTACCTTTTGATAAAGACATGATAGACTCAGAGTGATAATTTAATCTTTTTTTTTTTTTTACATTACCAATATGGAACTTGTTCTTGCTTGAAAATATAGGTATTTGTTGCAAGATGTTTTTCCCCTTTTTTCAGAGGGGGATAAAAGGGAGATAAAATAATTTTTTATTAATCAAAATAGATTAAAAACCAAATTTTTTAAAAAAGAAATGAATGCTAACTGAAAACACAGATGAAGAGGTGGGGGGGGAGGAGTTTAACCTTAATTACTATCTTTTTACTGATCTCAAGGAACAATAACAGTCAGCAGCTTTGGTCCATTTCAATCTTTTACCCATCTTTGAATTTTGACTAGATGGAGTGCAAACAGGGCTTTATCAATACTGATGCCCTTCCCCCGTCTCCAGTATTAGTCTCCATTAAGAAAAAATATCAACTTACTCCTCTCTCAAACTAAAATGAACTTTGTGCTTAAGTCCATGAAGACATGATCTAGAACCTGGTTATATGCATAAACACAAAATATGTTGTTGTTGTTGTTGTGAACTATACCCAATTGTGTGAATCATAGAGTTAAAGAATTACTTGATGAACTAGTGCTCTGCAGTCCAATAAACTAAATATTACAAGAAAAGGGAAGGGAAGAGAAAGAGAAACAGGAAGGGAAGGGAGGAAGAGCAGAAAGAGGAAGGGAAGGAAAGAAGAAGGGAAAGGAACAGGAAGGGAGGAGGAAGGGAAGAGATAGGAAAGGAAGGGAAGAGTTAGGGAAGGGAAAGGAAAGGAAGGGAAAGGAAGGAAAAAGGAAGGAAGGGAAAGAAGAGAAGAGATGAGAAAGAAAAAGAAGAGAAAAGAAAGAAAAACAAAAGAGAAGAAAAGAACAGAGCTTACTATATGCCAGTACTTTGAAGGCTCTCACCTATGCATTTGAAAGTTCATTAGTTGGGGTTAGGGATATAGTCTGCATATCTTTCGAGGGGAAAAGATCTAGACGAAGATTTAGTCAAGTTTTTACCCCTACTGTGCATGTATATGGTATATTGAAAAGAACACTTGACTTGGCAACTACACATGAAAGACCTGGGCTCAAATATTATCTCTGCCAATTATTAGCCAAGTGGTCTTAAGCAAGTGATGCCCCTGAGTCTCATGGGCAAAATAGGAATTTGTACAATTTAAAGTTATATTTAAATAGTAATTCATTCTAACTCATGGAAGTGTGCAGTGCAAATTTAAATAATACAACCACTTCTCAGGATCCATTATATGCACCAATCAGGACTTAGCAGTATCTATTTTATTTGACCATTTTAAGGAAAATTATTTTGCAAACTATATAGCCCTGTAGAGATGACAGCTGTCATTCTACTCATCCAAAGCTGTTCACCATATATCCATGATCTCTGCTAGATCAATAATTGACTCTATGGGCACAATGTTTGGCTAGATAAATTTTCAACCAAAGAAATGGCAAACACTCAAATGAAACTTTTTATTGGTTTAGAAATCACTTGGAAAATCACACAGCTTCATGATACACTGAAGGACACGTGAAGTGTTTTCCTCAATATTCACAGTATTAAAAGAACAAAGTCAAGGCCAAAAAAGACTAAAGAAACAGTACATTCAGCATGAGCATCCCATCTACTAAGACTGACATCCAGTGGCCAAGAGAGAAACCATTCTGTATCAAAATACTGATTTTTAAAAGCAATTTCATCTGAAACAAACAAATATTTTGGATTCCTCCACAAAGAAAGATTGCTGATTGTTTCACAGTGATGACAGACTTCCTTAAGATACTTTTTCCTAAGATATCAGGAGAGTAAGTGGGAAAACTATGACAAATAGGCAACATCTTTTTCACACAAATCCTTCCCCCCCCCCAATATTATATTTACACATACATAAAAGGGACAAACACTTTACTGAAGGGACAAAACAGGACAGCACATTTCAATTTAACATAAGCAGAATTATTTTTACTGCATTGAGGTCTACATGATTCATATGCTAAGAAAGCAGTAGGAGGGCTTTCTGGAGACATTTTTGCCATTAGGGGTTGGGGAGTGATCACTGAAGAAATTAAATTCTATCCTAAGCCTCAGAATGAGTTCTGGTTCCATTAATAAAGGAGGCATTGTTGTATGATAGAAAAACACTGGATTCAGAATGAGGAGACCTGGGTGTGAATCTTCACTCTGTAACCTAAAATGATTCATTTCCCTAGGACTGACCTGTTTCCATAATCTGTAAAATGGGGAAATGATCTCAAAGGTCCTTTCCAACACTCACATTTTATTCACCAACTTGGATTCTTACAGTAATTTCCTTTGTAAAAATCTATTTCCCTTCATTTTGCAAATGTGGCCGATGTAGCTGGACACATTTGATTTGGGGCTTGAACTTTTTTCTTTTTTAGACCAAGTGGGCATTCAGTCAACATAACTTGAATTTATAATAACACAATCAAAATTGGTGTCATTTACTGAATGTAATCCAGAATCACAAAATGTTGGAGCTGGAATGAATAGTAGAGAGTCTAATTCAATACTTTGGTTATGACAAACTAGGAAACTGAGGCTCACAGAGGTAAAGAGACTTGCTCAAGGTTGCACAGCTAACCAGCAGCAGAGATGGACCCAGAATTCAGTTTCCCCAACTCCTAGAACATGGCTTTATCCATCACATCATACTGCTACCAACCAGATATTTGACTGGCTTGGCTACCGACCCACACATGCACATGGTTTGAAAACAAATCAAGATAAATTCGATCAAATGATGGATGACTTAGAGGGATGACCCACTGGAGTGGGTCAAGTAAGAAGCAATCTGTTAGCAACCCAAATATTGAACAGCTGAGTTAGTATATAGTGATGGCCATTGTCTTTGAACTCTTTTGAAGAGCCAAGTCTTTGGGAATAACTGAAAATCCAGGCTTGGATTTTCCAGTCCTTTTCTTGGACATGTGGTTTACAGAGAAGACAAAATGAGAATATTCCAACACATCTTAAAATTGCCTGATAATCTTTATGTCAGGCTACAGATAATCATTCAAGACCTGAATGTTGTCAAATGAATAATTCTGCAAATATTTGGCACTCCAAGTCTTCTTCCCCCATTAATGGCTCATGGGATGTTAGAAATTTGATGACAAATCAGACTCTCATTCCATTGATACCTGGACAAATTGGGCACTGTGGTGGGGATGGGCTAATAGTGGAAATCAAAATACTAGGCCTTTGGGTTCAAAGCTTATTTAAGTAAAGAAAAATACCCTACTCATGGTATGGGGAAGCTAAGTTCCAGTTTATAATCATTCTGTTTTACTGTAGACAGTAGACTCTTAGCTTTCATGGTGCGTAGGGGAAAACTCTCCCTTGTTTCACACGCAACCATTCACTAATATATCCCATTCAGGAGTAAAGGGTGACAAAGATTTCAACAATAAAGCTGCTGGTTTCCATGACTGTTCTAGGCTACCCTTCCAAATGGAAATGCTGGACTGGCATGGTATCAAAGTAAAAGTAAGTAGACAAATCTAAAATGTACTAACCTACTGACAGATCAAGCCAAACTCTTTGGGGGTGGGGGGAAAGAAGATATGTTGCATTGAGTCATAGATACAGAGCTAAAAGGACCTTAGGGGCCATAAAGTCTAACTCTACTAATTTCACAGATGAGGAAATTGAAGCTAAGAGACCGAAAGTGACTTGCCCAAGGTCACATAAGTGGTAAGTAGTTGAGCTGGGATTTGTATTTAGATCTTTTGGCTACATAATCCAACTTCTTTCCTGCTCCATAATAGTTCCTCTTAAATAAGATGATGCTTTGGCATTCCTCAGATGATGAAGGGACAGAGTCAGCCCCAGAGTAGGGGAAGGCAGGAATTATGGAGGTTCTCCACATCTACCTGCTAGGCTTTCCTTCCCGCTGCCACAGCCTTCCTCTAATTCATTATAAGATCTAGAGCTGGAAGCCATCATAGAGATCATCTGGTATAATTCTCTCCATTTATAGATGAAAAAATGAAGCCCAAAGGAGGAAAGTCCAAGGTCACATAGGCAACAGAGTAGCGATTCTAGTCTAGGTCTCCTGACTCCAAAACCAAGGTTTTACCACTCCTCCAAGATGCCTCTATGCATCACGTAGCAAAATTGAGTACTGACCCCTAAGAGCTTGGAGAGAAAACTCAAAATTCTAGTTTAGCAGGAAAGGGGAATAGGAAAAGAAAATCCACCCCCTTTGTCCTTTCCCTTGTCTTAACTTGATTGAAGTGCTCCTCCCGAGCCCAATGCTGCCTCCAAAGAGAGTGGGATCCCCTCTCTGACTCTGAGGTGATCCAGGTCCTCATCACAGCTATCAGCCCAACATACAAGAGGCTTGCTGAAAATTGGCTAAGGTTGTTAAAAACTACCCATTCTCAAACCCAGATAGTGGAGTTCAGTTTGGCCGATGGAGGCAGTAATCATTCTCTGTGTCAAGAGAGCTGTTGTAGCCAGATGATGGGTATAAATCTCGTCTCAGTAGTCGGTTGACAATGTTGATCACCGCCTTCTTGTACTGTTGCCGCAGCAGTGAATAAACAAAAGGGTCCAAGGCAGCCTTACTGTAGGTGAGGCACTTGCTTATTACTCCCCAGTAGTTGTTGATTGTAATGAATGGGAGGAGTTCCACCAGCCTGTTGTAAAGAAATTGAACGGTCTAATATGATAATCAAATTCATTTAAGGTGCTCACCCTCCAAGTATCTCAGATCAATAGTAGTAAACCTTGAGTCACTGGGAGAACTCAGTTCAAATCCTGGATCTGCCACTTAGTGTTGGTATGATAGAAGACAAATCTGAGCCTCAATTTACTCCTCTGTAAAATGGAGATAATGTTCTACCTTGCAAGGGGTTGTGGTGAAAGCAGTTTATTAATCATAAAAGCTTCTAGAAATATAAGATATTGCTATCAAAGTGCTTTTACAGCCAGGATCATATTTTCTTCTCAGAACAAATCCTATGAGGTTGGCAGTCAATGTATTAGTATCTCCTAAGAATCCATTTTACAGATGCGGAAACTGAGTTTCAAAGATGTGAAATGATTCCACCCAAGGTCACACAGAACTGAAGCTTATACCATACTACTCTCCCCATTAAATTACATCTTACCATCCTTCCAAGGACCCTGACTCCACTGTTAGATTTTTTTTAGTAGTCTATGAATTTCCCAGGCAGTGATATAACCCACTCCCTTCCATTCTTTTGACTTCTTCCTTCCCCCTCCCCCATCTCCTTCACCAATCTTTTTCTCAATAAGGTCAGTGGTTTGGACATGGAAGTGATCAGAATTGTGTTAGTGGCAGCATGTGGAATGTGGAAGGGGGAGGAATGGATAATTAACATGCAAACCATAATCACACCAATGCTACTCCACATAGATAAGGAATTTCATAGCTTCCAAAACACTTGCTTTGTTTGATTCCTCACCACAACTCTGTAAAGTAGGCAGGAATTATTATCCCTATTTTATAGCTGAGGTTAATGAGGCTCTGAAGCAGTGTGAGAAATTCAGGCAAAGTCACATAGCCAGAAAATAACAGAACCTACATCTTCTGACTTTGTGACTCTGTCTAGCTGTCTAGTTCTCTTTATATTACCTCACATTTTCCCCTGGTTCTTCTCCATTGCCTCTCTGCTTCCTTCTCTTCCTCCCATCTGAAGCATTATTTCTAAATAGGCTCCACTTATGATCTCATCAAAATGGTATCATATTTCTCTAAAAAAATTAAGGTTTTAGGACCTCAGACCATAGTTTTCCCCTGGCAGGTCAGTAATTTTAAAATTTAGAAATGACTGTTAACTAAAACTCTGAGAAAAGACAAGCCAGCCTCACTAAGCTACAAGGTCAGCCAGATCTCCTTGACCTAGAACATGCCTGTTAAGAATCATATCTTGGCAGAAATTGGGTTATCATATTTTTTTTCCTCCATCAAGATTCTTTGCTCAGGAAGATGAGGAAATGGATATTTTGCTGAAATAGGGGCCATTTCAGAGGACTGATAACTCTCCAAGATAGACAGAATTAGACAGAGTGCCAAAATAAAGGCATAGTATAGCCATAAATATTAGAATCAGAAAACAAAGATTCTCATCCTAATCCCCTTACTAAATCACTGTGTGATTTTGAGCAAATTCCTTCTTCTCACTGGGCTTCAATTTCTTCATCTGTAAAATAAAGGGGTTGCATTCAGTCATCACTAAGACCCTTCTTACCTCTGTCACTCTGTGTTCTGCATAAACAGATGACTATGGAAATTGACTTCTTAAATAGTTCCTCAGCTTGAAGCAAAGAGAAATCAAGCATGATAATAACCATGGTAAAAATTTGTCCCTCCAAGTTGCTTAATGAAGCCATTCAGACACAACATCCCCTGGCTAAGGTAGGAAGCAAGTATCATTACCCTCATTTTTACACACACAGAGAAGCCAATTGGTAATTTTCATAATAATACTGCCAAAGTCCTCTTTTAAGTCTTAGGGGCATAATTGTTTGTAAATCCATGACATTTTCAAAATGGTGAACACTAATAAATTGGAGTTGATAATAGGATTTTGGTGAGCCATGGCTTGTCATGGGGAATGTGGAGGGAAGTGAGGGATAGGATTTTAATAGAAATCAGTCTCCTTAAAGAGAGAAGGTTGGATAGCACTGAATGTGCATGCTACTCATTTAATCAGCAGAAAATATTCAGAATGATAGAATTTCATAAAATAACAATGGATGCTTAGGACATAGAATATTACTACATAGAACCTAGAATGCTATAAGCTGGAAGGGACCTTAGAACATTGAATTTAATAATATAGAATACAGAACTTTAGGCTTTGAAGAGAACTTCAAGTATAAACCACAGTATTTTAAAGTTGAAAAAGACCTTAGGTAATCAATACTTCTCGATTTTAGAAACAGGAAAATGGAGACTTAGAGAGAGCTCAGAGAGAGGAAGAGAGCTGTCCAAAATCACAAGGGTAGTGTGTGGCAGAACTGGGGGAAGGAATAATTCACATGTACATAGTGCCGACTCTGGGCCAGGCACTATGCTAAGCATATTACATTTGGTCCTCACAATAACCCTGAGAGGCGGGTTCTATTATTGACTCTATTTTACAGATGGTGAAACTGAGGCAAACAGGAGTTATGAGATTTGCCCCCCTGTCACCCATCTAGGAAGTATCTAGGATTGGATTTGATCTCAGGTCTTTCTGATCCCACACCCAATGCTCTAACCACTGAGCCACTTTTGACTTCTAGTCCAATACTCTTTCTACCACTCTGTTTCTCACTACACACTAGTGTATCTGAATGGCTGTTATGCCAGGAAAAAAAAATGAAGAAATCTTTGTGTATTCTTAGACTAGGCAGTGGATGGAGCATTGGACCTGGAGTCAGAAAGATCTGAATTCAAATCCTGCCTTAGACACTTACTAGCTATGTGAAATTGGACAAATCATTTAACCTTCATCTACTTTAGTTTCCTTATCTGCAAAATGGAAACAAATAAGAGAGCACCCCAGGGTTGCTGTGAGGATTAAATCATGAAATATTTGTAAAATGATTCACCACCCTTAAAGTGCTATACAATATAATATTACTACTGTGAGGGTGACAATGATGTCATAGTTTAAAAGTTATAGAGCTGTGAGGGACCTGAGAAATAATTTAGTCTATCCAAGTGTGGGACATAAGAATGAAACCTCAACTTCTCTGAGGCTTAAATTCCCCACTTGTAAATTGGGGAAAATATTTCTCCTACTGTCTACCTCACAGAGTTGTGAAGACTAAATGAGTTAATGCACATAATATTTTTCAGTTGTTCATTTATGTCCAACTCTTCGTGATACTACAATGGTTGGCTATTTCCTTCTCTAAGGTGCCCGAGGAACTGAGGCAAATAGTACTTAACGTGACTTGCCCAGGATCACATAGCTAGTAAATATCTGAGGCCAAACTTGAACTCTGGTCTTCTGACTAGTGCTCTATCCACTGTACCACCTCGCTGTGCCTCTAATGCATAACACACTTTTCAAACTTTAACTTCCTATATAAATGTTCAGTTATCAATATCGTAAGAGATGAGGAAACTGAACCTCAGGAACGGGAAGTGACTCGTCCAAAGTCACACAGGTCCTAAACAGCAGAGTAGGTTCTCTAACTTTAGAACTGGTGCTTTTCTCACTACATCATGCTGAGTGATGCTGCTTTTGAAATTTTTATGTTCAAAGTAGCATTCCTTCAATCTAGGGAAAGCCCCTAAGAAAACATATCACTCAATTTTAAGTAAAGCTGAGCAGCTTCCCTAAATTCTCTCTAGCTGGCACTTTGCTAACCTTGCAGGATATATTTTTTTTTAACAAATCTTTTCTGGTCATTGAACAATTTCACTGTGTGTGTATCGATGCAGAAGGGGGTATATGCATAGAAAATAAGGAGCCAGCTTCTAGTCAAAATCACACTGCAATGATTTCCTTTTATTCCCACAAAGAAAATTGAAATACAAAATTAATAGTTTTCTTCTAACTTGAGACATAAATCAAACTCACAGAAGCCCTAGATTTGAATCCTCACTCTGTCACATGGGGCAAATCATGTCATCCCCTACAGGTCATTTGCTTCACAAAGAGGGATGGATCATATTAAGTGTACTACCTGCTTCATGGATTTGGAAGTTAAATAATTATTTGCTTGAATTAAATGTCTTACAAGCCATAAAGGTGCTGAGCAAATGTAAATTATTGTCCTTTTTGAGCAGTATCAGCAATACCAGAATATATATACAAAAAATTCTGAGGTGATTACTTTGAAGGAAATAAATCATTTAGGAGTGTGTCTATTTTTTTTTAAAGAAGGATATTATAGTCACACTACATATGTACATTTTATAAATATGTTAGTCATATTTTCCTATATTTGAATGTAAGCATATTGTAAAAGAACTAAACACAAAGATTTCAACAATAAACAAGGCTCATTCATTCATTATTTATTTCAAACTTGTCCAGAGCACAGAAATAATATGATTCTGCCCAAGCATCCATGAGAAAAGGACATTACAGTTTGCTCTGTTTCTATTCGTCAAAAAAGGAGATTTTTTTTTGCATTCCTAATGTCTGTGGGGAAAAAAGCCGCAGACTCACACTATGAGGAGAAACATAGATCTGTATCTTGGTGGCATATGGTAATTAACAGAAGCCCAAAGTGACTCACAGGCCCTTCATGTGCAGAATATTGATTAGTTAGCATTTTGATTTTATACATTCACATAGAGGGACCTGCTTTAGAAGTGGAGAGGGGAATAGACTCACCCACTCAATAAAGGAGCTATGAAAACTTTCCCCTATTTTATCTCTCTACAGTCCCCAAGGGAATATAGCACAAAACGGAGTGGAAGAAATCAATGATGAAGGTCCTAGTCCTTATATCCTCTGCTCTGTTTAGACCCCATACAAAGGATTTTGTTTAGTTCTCAGTGCCACATTTGAAGAAAGATTTTGATAAAGTAGAAAGTATCCAAAGGATAGTGGGGGCATTTGGAAAGTATGCCATTGAAGGATGGATGGACCCCACTTAAGATGTTGAATAAACCTTGAGAAGAAAAAGCTAAGGGAAGGACCATGATTCTGATTTTTTAAAAAATATTTGAAGGATAGCTATCAAGTAGAAGACAAATTTTGCTCTATAACAGGGGATTCTTAATCTATTGAGGGTAGTGCATCTCTTTTGTCAAAGTCTACAGACCACTCTGAATATTTTTAAATACATAAAATAAAATTCATGGGATTGCAAAGAAAATAAAATACATTGAAATAAAAATGTACTTTTTCCACTCAAATTAATGAACTCCCTGAAATCTTTCCACAGATCTCTGGGTAAGAGTTCCCTTCTAGAATGGTGTATAATGGATAGAAATTGTATTGAAAGCTCTCCTTTTGATATTAGGAAAATCTTCTAAGCAATTAGATCTATCCCAAAGTAGAATGGACTATCCCTGGTCATCAAGCAGAAGTTGGACAGGCCTTTGATGGAGATAATATGGAGGTGATTCTTGCTCAGCTAGCAGCTGTGTGATGACCAAAATCAAGTTGTTTCATTCAATGTCATCACAAGTCATTTCAGAGCCTCAACTTCCTCATTTATAAAAAGGAAATGGTAATGATGGATAATATACTGCTGTCCTCTGGAATTTAGTTTTCCCATCCAACTAATGAGGGGATTAGACTAAAGGATGTCTATTCTTTGTTCTAAAACCTCTTCTAGCTTTTGCAGTCTACATTCTGTGTTCTAAGGTTCTTAGATTCTCTGTGATCTCTTAGATCCTCTTAGATCCTTAGATCCTTTGAGATCCTAACACCTTCTTTACTAAAGTCCCTTAAAGCTGAGATTCTATGTTCTGTGTCCTAAAGTGCCTCCCAAACTCACAGTCTGTGTTCCTAGTTCCCTTCCAAAGCCAACATTCTGCGAATTAGTGCTTGTTATCTTACAAGTCTGTTCACTTAAAGGAAGCTGTAACATTGTGTAACTGGCAACCATTCTGGCTGAGACCTATGTCCAGGTTTCAGAGCTCAGGAGCGGAACTGTCCTAGGCCATTCTCTCGGTGCAACAAGTAGTCAGCGAAGCCTCACCTGGTAATGACGTAAGGAGCGAAACAAAGGATGAAGGAGCCTATAAAGATGCTGATCTTCTTGGTGGCTCTCTGTCGCCGCCGCTTCTGCTCGTTAAGGCAGCGCTGTCTCACACTGCAAGGCAAAGCGCAAAGTTCCTTTGTTAAATCCAGAATGAGGGGAGGGGAGAAGGGGATCTGGAGAGCAGGGGATAGTCGAATTTGACCTGAGAGTGAAAAAGCAGAAGGTAAGCCAGAGAAAAATTTAGGATTCTCTCCTCCTCTTTGCTCCCCCAATAAGTTCATTCAATCCCTCTTCTGAAGCCCCGTAGGGAATTAAGCAGGAGAAAGGGGATGCGGATGGAGGAGATGCAACCCCAGGTTATCCGTAACAAAGTCAGGTTCTGGGGTCCCGCGTGAGCTCCATGCTAGGGGTCCTGGGATTACGAAGTGAGTCAGTCAAGTCCCTAAGCGTTGCGCTTGCAACCTGCCCCAAAGTTCTGAAGTCTTAGTAGCCAGATGGATGGCAAGGACCGCCCGCGCATGGGTCCCTTAGTGCACAGACCACAGATGCCCAAAGACACATATATACACAGGTACAAGCTCATGCCCAAACATATGCAAACATTCTTATGTTCATAAAGTCACTTATGAGAACAGATACACTCATACACATACACAAAGATATACAGATTCTTGGAAATGCAGACATACTCATTGACCCTCACAGACCCCCAGTAACACAAAAAGCACACAGACAATTTACATTTATCCATAAATCCATCGCATGCATTCAAACACAAATTCACTAGCAGAAACACAGTCACGCACTCACACACCCCACCACTTACACACATTCATGCAAAGCTTGGACCAGTACCCACTGATTTTCTGGCAACCATTTCACTGTGCACAAAAATGAGAATTGAAAGGCGATTATTGGACTGTCCATGCGTGTGTGTATGCAACAAGGCTGTAAGCAACGACGTTGAATTGGGCCCCGTCAGAAAGCCAAATGGGAGTCCTCCTTCTTGCTCTCTCCAGGAAAAAGAAATAAAAATAAAAAAGAAAGTAGAGTTTAAGTCATTTCCCACTCTTAGGAGTTAAACTGAGCAGGGATTATTATCCCCACTTTACAAATGAGAAAACTGAGACCTATACAATGGAAATAACTTGCTCGGGGTCACTATCCTATATAAAACATCAGATATCTGCACAAACCTAGAGCCTCCTGACTCTAAACCCCGAGGTCTTTTTCATTATCGGCTGCTTGCCACAGACAGAATTCCTATGAGTGAGTGTGACCTTAATATAGAAAAGTGTCAGAACCGCAAGTGATCTTAGAGATTTCAAACTTAACGCTGAGGCCGAGTGAGGGGAAGTGATTTAAGCAAGGTGACTATTGGGGTGTGTCATGTCCCTCATCCTCCCGTCAGTCCCGCTGGTTACCTAGGATGAATATCGACCAGCAGAACGAGGGTCTGCATGGTGATGACGTCGATCCTCCGGCAGTGGAAGCGGGCCACTCGCAGCACCTTCAGGTAGGTGAAGCAGAGTACCACGAGGGAGAGCGCGAAGCTGGCGGCGTGGAAGGCCACGGTGAAGGCGGCAAAGCGCC
Organism: Notamacropus eugenii; assembly: GCF_028372415.1. NCBI lineage: Eukaryota > Metazoa > Chordata > Mammalia > Diprotodontia > Macropodidae > Notamacropus > Notamacropus eugenii. Next base: position 55,640,967 of record NC_092877.1, read on the forward strand.
TCCTGTCCGCCTCTATCCGGAGGTGCAGAGTGCAGGAGGCGTAGGTACCGCTGTAGCCGAGCCAGGAGCAGACTAGTGCGGCCAACGGGAAGGCGAGAGAGTGCAACCACGCGTAGGCCAGCAGCAGCGCAGCATCGCGGCCACGCACCTTGCTCGCATAGCTCAGCGGAAACACCACGGCCACCCACTTGTCCAGGCTGAGAGCGGCCATGCTTAGCATGGCGTTGGACGCCAGCAAAGTTTCCAAGAAGCCCGCCGCCTGGCACGCGCAGTCCCCCACGGGCTGCTGGCGCCACAGGAGACCCAGAAGAGTAAAGGGCATGTTCAGGAGGGTCAACAGCAGGTTGCACAGAGACAGGTTGACCAGGAAGAGTCCAGGCACTTGCTGGCGGAGCTCGGAGCTGGAGAGGAAACATAATAGCACCAGCAGGTTGGACAGAAGCGAGACGACTAGGACTGAGCCGAGAAGGAGCGCCAGGAAGGCTTCAGCCAAGTCCATTGCTCTACGGACTTACCCTGAGCCCCATGGCCAGGAGAAGATCTGTCTGCAAGCGGTTTGAGTCTGAGCTAGCAGAGCTCAAGCTTGCTTTAGACTCTGGGAGCAGAAAGAGGAGGCAATGAGCACGCTGTCCAGGGTGCTGAAAGGTACCTCTCTATCGGCTGGACACTGGAACCCAGTGGCCAAACCATCTTCAGCAGAATTCATTCGAACTCCTACTGCCTCCCAGTAGCCAAATCATCTCGTAGTCTCTGGAGCTGAATCCCTTTTCTCTCCTCTCTACGTCTCAGGGCACAACTGAAATACAGAGTCGTACCTCTGCTCACTCGCCTGCGGGTGCTGAGCGCATATTTCTCAGCCAGTTGGGTCCCCAGAAATTGTCACACCTTCACTGAGGCGGCCAGCAGTGACTCATGCGCAGAAGAGATTGGGAGAGAGACCTAGTGCAAGCTATTTAGGAAAGAACACACTTCCTTGGTTGGGACAACAATCAAAAGGAAAAAGAGAGAGGGAGAGAGGGAAGGAGGAGAACGGGAAGCAAGGAGATAGGCAAAGAAAGGTACAGGAAAGGAGAGAGACAGACAGACACACAGAGAAAGAGAATAAAAAGATAAGCAGTATATAGGCAGAGAAAGAAAATGGGAGAAAAGAAGAAAGGGGAAATAGGGAGGGGGAGAGCAAGAAAAAAGAAGGAAATGATAAAGAAATAAGTAATAGAAGAGGGGGAAAGGGAGAGAGAGACAGAGACAGAGACAGAGAGACAGACAGAGACAGAGAGAGACAGAGACAGAGAGAGAGACAGAGACAGAGAGAAACAGAGACAGAGAGAGAAAGACAGAGACAGAGAGAGACAGAGAGAGAGAGAGAGCAGAAGAGTAGAGAGCTTATCTCTAAGGTCTTGTTCTCTAATTCAGAAAGAGAGGTTGGGGAGAGAAAGAAGAGGGTGCAGCAGGGCATGATCAACTCAAATATTCTGCAAAATGAAACATTTTATTGGTGGGTTCTATTAAATTAGTTAAAAACATGACTTTCCTGTGATGATTTCCTTTGAGTTTATTGTATTTTTCCTTCCTACTTTATTTATTTTAGATAAATATTACTATTGCAACTGCTGAGATTGATAGAGGGAATAGAGAAGCAGAAATACCAATTATTTTTGAGGGTTTTAAAAGTGAAAGAGGGGATACTTATTGAGAGCACACACAGTTTTGTTCTTCCGCTGCTTGGCTAAAAGCATTAGATATTTCAAGCTTCCAGTTTGCAAGACAAACCAGAATAAAAATGCCAAAGGATTAAACTTGTCTCTCTGGGGAAACTTTTATTTGCATGTTTTTATGGGACAAAATTAAATAACAAAATAAGTAGAAATATCAGCTATGCCTTTCACCTTCCTGATCCACCACCACAACCACCACTAAAAAAGTGAATTTTCCTTCTTCTGAACCTCCATAGCTCTTTGCTTATACCTTCACTATAATATTACCACATTCTGACTGAAAATTATTTGTTTTCTTGTCTTATTATTGAAGTCAGATACTAAGTTCTTTGAGGGTAAGGTTTGTGTCTTTAACATCTCAGTTAAATCTTAGTCATTAATACTATTCCCCACCAAATATATAATTCCATATACACATAGGGAAGGCACACATTACAGGATATTAGAAAGAACAGGAAGATCTGAATCTAGCATAAGCTCTGCATCTAATTCAATTCACTTCCTCCTCTGAAAAATCAAAACATTGAACTCTATGATCTTTATGGTTGCTTCTAGAACAGGGAGAGGGAGGGGACAGGAGAAGAGGGAGAGGTAGAAGAAGAAAGAGAAGCAAAGGTTTTGGAAAAGGGAGAAGAGAATGAGAGAGAAAGAAAAAGAGAATAGATATCTATATTTAAAACCCTTCAAAACCATAGAATCACATAATTTCAGAATTGGAAGGGACCTCAGTAGTCATCTATTCCAACTGATACCTGAAAAATAATTCCTATTCAACATATCTGACCAGTGATCATCCACTCTTTGTTTGAAGACATCCAAAGAAAGGGATCCCTCTTTGAGATAACTCATCCCACTTTAAGGAATCTCTTATCACAAAGTTGCTTTTTCCTCTTTTACCAAATCTAAATTTGCCTTTGTGAGAATTCCCTTCATTGCCAGTGGAGGGTAAAGGTGGAACATCTAATCCTTCTAAACTAGAACCTTTCAAATATTTGAAGACAGCAATGTGGACCAATGTATACAATAACAATAACCCTAAAGGAATAAAAAATAACTTAGAAATACATGGCTGCAATGGCCACCTGTAATTACAAAGGACTGGCAAAAAGATGATGAACTCAAGGTGTAGAATAAGATATACAATTTTATTTCTAGATATAGGCAAACAGGATGGTGAAAGGCTTTGTTTTATGATAGATATCTGCTTTTTAAAAGTTTTCTTTTTTCTTTTTTTCATTTGTGGGGATTAGTAATGAGGATTTCACATTTGGAGAAAAAAGAGGTAAGAAAAGAAAGCCATTGAAGCATATTTTTAAATACCTAGAAGAGAAAAGAACAAAGGTCTGTAGAAAACACATAGAAGCAGGACAGTTTTGAAATTAACATATTGATATATAGGGAACTGATCCAAATTCATAAGAACAAGAGCCATTCCCTAATTGACAAATGTTCAAGGGATTTTCAGAGGAAGAAATCAAAGCTATCAGTATTCATATAAAGTGCTCTAAATCACTAATAATTAGAGGAATGCAAATTAAAACAACTCTGAGATACCACCTCATACCCATCAGATTGGATAAGATGACAGAAAAAGAAAATGACAAATTCTAGGAGGGATATGGGAAAGTAAATACACCAGTGTACTGCTGGTGGAGCTGTGCACTAGGCCAAATGCTCTGGAAAGCAATTTGGAACTGTGCCCCAAAAGCTATTAGACTGTGGATAACCCTTGACCCAGAATTGCTACTATTAGGTCTATACCCCAAAGAGATTAAATGTTTATAGCAGCTCTTTTCATGGTGCCAAAGAACTGGAAACTGAGGAGATGCCCACCAATTAAGGAATAGCTAAACAAGTTATAGTATATGAGTATCATGGAATACTATTGTGTTATAAGAAATGATGAAGAAAATGCTTCCAGAAAAACCTGGTAAGACATATCAACTGATGCAAAAACGAAATGAGTAGAACCAGGAGAATGATTTACAAAGAAATAACAATATCATAAAGATGATGAACTGTAAAAAACATGACTGATCAACACAGTGACCTACTATAGTTCCAAAAGACTCATGATGAAAACTACTATCCACTCCAGATAGGAAACTGACAGACTTAGAGAGAACATAAAAGCATAGTGGGAGTTTTTTCTATTTCTTTCTTTTTATTGTCTTTTTTCCACCCAGAACATGGCTAATGGGGAAATTTGTTTTGCATTACTTCATATTTGTAATAGATTTGTAGTTCTTGCCTTCTCAATGGGTGGGAGAGCAGGTGGGGAGAGGGAGAAAATCTGGAATTGAAAATAAAATTGGAACTGAAAATAAAATTGAATTTCAAAAGGAAAATAACATATATCCTTTTTGTTTTCAAAAGCAAACTGTCCAAAATGTAGATTTTCAGTTTCAGGGTCACTCTTTTAATCTATTTTGTATAAGGAAATGTTAATCTTATTTGTATTCATTTATCCTCAGATTTCAGAAAAATGAAAGGAAGTTACCATGTTCCCCCTTTTCTCTGAGCTAAATACCCCTAGGTTCTCAAACCACTTCTCATGTGGTATAAACTCAAGGCCCATCTCTGGTCACACCTACTTTTCAATTTTCATTGCAAAAATGTAAACTGAATAAAATTTTCCAAACTGAGCATGTCCACAGTAAAGTACAACAATACCATCACTTCCATGTTTCTGGAAACCATGCCTCTCTAAATGTAACTTGGGATCATATTGTTTTTCCTTCTATAGTAAACAATCCAACTGGTCATCATCCAATAAACATTCTTCCACTCTTAATCCACAAGCTATACATCCAAAAGATATTACACACACATGCACATGTATATTACATGTGTGAGTATATCACACATGTGGCACACATATTACATATGTATATACTCTACATATGTATTACATATGTGTATATATGGCATATGTTTTGGAAATATATTATCTTATATGTATATTTTTCTCTGTGTGTGTATTTCTGAAATATATACATATATATATATTTGAGAAAAATAAAATAAACATCTAATTAAAAGTTAGGATCATAGGCTTATGATACAACTGAGGATCAGCTTTCTTGAAGCTACCATGGTAGAGTGGAAAACATGCTGACTTTGAGTTAAAAATATCTTGCTTCAAATTCTGGTTCTGCTACTTACTACCTTTGTAACTTTTGGAAAATTGATTAACTCCTCTGGGCCCCAGTTTCTCATTTATCAAATGAGGGAATTGAACCAAATTGTCTTTTCCAGCTCTAAATCTTTGATCCTAAATGAAACAAAGCTAAACAACTATTCATGACAGAGCCAAGATTCAAAATCCTTACTGCAAATAAAGTGCTCTTATAGAAAATACCAGAACTTTTGTCTTTTCCGTTCTTTGTAACTGGATTCACTGATCTTTTCTATATGAAGTTAACCTGAGAACAAATGGGCAGTCAATTCTACTATGGAGTATGTGATGTGCACCCTGTGACCCAAAGTTAGGTTGATGCTTTCTAACTCAGCAAAAACTTCTAAGTGGTCTGTAAGGAGAGAATTTATGGACTCATCTTAGCCCGTCATATCAATTCCATTCTGGAAGACTGAGTATTCTAAAGATGAACGGAATCTTGAGAGTGGGGATAACTCAACCTTAGAGAAAGTAGGGTATGGAGTATACAACTTTCTTGATAGGAAGGCATAGGGTTTGAAGAAGTGAGGTATAAGCTGGCAGCAACAAATTATCAAGGAGAAATTCTGTGAGACATATATTATCAAACAGTGATGTCAAACTCAAATAGAAATGGGGCCATTATACCATATAGGAGTATCCCTGAGGGCTTCAAATTGACTTGGATAAACACATTAATATTATTTATGTTCTAATATATTTTTATTTATTTTGCTAATAGTTCCCAATTACATTTTAATATTTTTTCAAGCCATACTCAGGAGTATTGTGGTAGCATGCAGGCTACTGGCAGTGTGTTTGACACCTGTGGCATAAAGTATATCATCAGAGAGATGTATGACCACACAAAAAGAGATAGGCTAGTTACTTAGTGATTGTAAGTGATTACTGAGTCACATGTTCCAGTGGTATAGACACAATGTCAGAGAAAGCCCTAATAAACCTCCTTCGGATGGTTTATGGGAAGACCTTGACAAATACTACACAGGTTGAACAGGCACAAAGGGATTATGGTCCACATCAGTAGACCAGTATTACATGTCTACTGAGGTATTGACATAAACCTCCACAGATCTTTTCCTGAAAGAATGATTAAAAATTCATTTATGAAGTATTTTGTTGTTGTCGTTGTTCAGTAATTTCATTTGTTTCTGACTATGTGACACCATTTGGCATTTTCTTGGCAAAGATATTGGAGTGGTTTGCCTTTTCCTTCTCCAGCTCATTTTGCAGATAAAGAACTGAGGCAAACAGGGTTAAGTGACTTATCCAAAGTCACAGTTAGTAAATAACTAAGGTCAGATTTGAACTAAGGAAGATGAGTCTTCCTTTCTTTAGGCTCAGCATATTATGCACTGTGCCACCTAATTAGGTGCAAATCACATTCTAAGTGCTGAGATTAATAGAACAGCATGAATCACATTTAAAGATAGCTTTTCAGAGTACTATTATCATAAATAACTTTCATTTGCAAGTCACCCAGCTGGGACCTGCACCTTTCTTTGACATGCATCCCCAAGAACACGGTATACAAATTCTGTTTATTTGTAGCATGGTTTTACTATTGACATGGACTTCTTTTTCAGGAGTCATATGGTAGAATCATTGAGTGCTTTTTACAGAATTGATAAGCACCTATTTAAATCTCAGATAAAAATATCTTAATACTTCAAATATTCCTCCACGCTTTGGACAATAATATGAGAAGAGAGCACTGTGTGCTCAAAGACTGGAAAATAAATAGACCTGACCTTGCATTCTATTTAACGGAAAATTTGAGTTTTTTGGTGTATTGTGTTTTTTTTAAATAGAATCACAGGATATTAGAACAAAAAGAAACATAAAATGTGAGAATAGGAAGGAACAGTATAGAATGTTAAAGTTGAAAGGAGGTTTAGAGATTATCTCATTTTTATTTGTATACATTTGTATCCCTTAGAAGAAGGTAAACTCTTTAAGGGGAGAAGGGGGATGCTTAACTGTTATCTTTCTATTTCCTTAACCTAACTCAGTGTCTTGCACATTTTAAGTTCACAATAAATGCTAGTCAAATTGAAGTAGCTAACTGATCATTGCTAACTACTAGACATATCAGTGAAAGTTTCATAGCAGATATGGCATTTGAACTGGACCTTGAAATAAAATAGGATAATATGAGGCAGAGATGAGAAGTTAATGCATTCAAGGCATAAGGCTAGATGAGACAGCTCATACAAATGTGCAGATGTGAGGTATGGAATACTGAGTTCAGGGAACAGTTAGCAGTCTAATTTGAGTATAAAGGAGATCTGCTAAGGTGAATAATGTGAGATTAGATAGAACTGGACTTGGAACCTAGGTCACTCAGTTCTTTTCTTAGTTCATTGTTCTCAGTATACTCAGTTAATTCTCTTCTAAGCATCCCCTTAAGGATCACAGTCCTTAAGAAAAGAAAAGGTAAACGTGTTGACTTCTCTGCTTCCTCAAGCTTAACCAGAGAGCTGCGTATGTGAGTCATCTCAAGCTGCAAAGGAACAAATTTAAGATGTAATTGCTTCTGCAAAGGTGAGGACATTATAAAATGCCCCCAAACAGCTCTCTATAGTCTTAGTTATTGTACCTGAGTAGATTTCAATAAATGGAGACAAGATTGTATGAAAACTAGGGGATGGAATTGAATGTCCTATAATTTCAGAGTGAATCAAAGAATATTGGAACACCCATGTTTTTCTCTGCTTCAGTCACTGGGAAAATGTTCTGCAATTGTTAATAGAGTTACTGCTTCATTTCACTAGATTCTCCTTTTTTGTTTTCCCTAGAAAAACTTTGGTTCATAACTTAGTTTACATTAAGGTTTTGTTTAGGGTTCAGCAGCAGTGTTATACTGGAAAGGGGGATGAATTTAGAGTCAGAAGACCTGGGTTCAAATACTGTTCCTATCACTTAGTACTTGTGTGACCTCATGCAAGTTATGTAACTTCCTTGAATCTCAGTTTCCTCATTTATAAAATAAGAACATTGAACTCGACGAACTCTGAGGGCTCTAGATTTGGAATACTTTAGATCTAGGAGCCTATGATCCAGTTGTATGCAGAGTATAGTGCTTAATGCTGGAAAAGATAGTCTAGATAATAAATAATGCTTTCTCTGGAACCATCTGTTTCCTCCAGATGAATGGGATTTCCCAGATGATTGGGACCTACTTGCCTGTGACCTCATATGTGGGAAACTTTGAGTAAAACCCCACTCCTTCCTGTAAAACAGTTGAGCTTCCCTACTGCCTGAGTTGCCCTCATGTGTGCCAATATGCACCCAGAAAACTGAGTGAACGGTTGGCTTAATGATTCATCAAATCTTGGGAGCAGACTCTCTCAAAGCTCATCTATTTCCTCCTCATGAAGACCATTATACTTGCAGAACAAGTATGGCAACCTTCCTGGGTGAATGTCTTCTTTGTTTTGGAAGTATCAGTCCTAGCTCTATCATGTAGGATTGATGGGCTGCCCCACTTTGTGGGGGGGTGGGGAGAGGGAGGGATGTTAGATGCTACTTTAATGCCCTTCTGTTGTTGTCTCTACTTCCTCTTTAGTGATACATTTAGTTAAACTGTGTGGCTTTCCCTTAAACTTGGCATATAAAAGGGCCTACTGCTCTCAACAATGACTAGCTTGTCTAGTCCTGCTATGAAATACTACTAAGACCTAGCAATGAAACCCAAAGGTCTTTATGAATCAGTAGCATTGAATAAGTAGATGGTCAGCTGTGAAGTGCTAAAAATGTGGATTAATTACAGTTCATTTTGATTAATTGCATTGAGTAGGAGTGGCTATAGTATCACTCCAATTTCTTACATCTTATACTGACATTAGGCTGTCCCATATTTTATCAACTTCAGTCCCATTTGATCCTTCCTTTAAAATAAAATTGATCAAAGACCAGATGTGATCATTTCTTCTGGAATGTTAAAGAAGAATCCATTCTCAAGAAAGAAGATTTAATGGGAATTGCCTTAGGTGACCTGTGAACAGCAAGACAGGTAGAAAATCAGAGGATTATTTAAAGCCTAAGACTTAAATGAATGAGTCAAATTAAGTGAGCTCTGTAATGTAGAGACAGATGACTCATGAGCTCTATAATAAATATCATAGCCACAAATCCTGATCCCATAAAGAAGTATCACTGTTCTTAAGCACAATCCCAGGATGGTTTTGTTTTGCTTGTCAGGTAGGCAGGAAGACCATAAGATGGAAAGATAGGGAATGATGATTCTGTGATTACCAATGGTGGTAGACTTGCAGTGTGGAATAATGTAGTGTTAGAATAGGTTTCTACAACGTGGGGCAATGAAAAGGGCCCTAACTTTGGGTTAGATTAGAATACTGGCTTTGACACTTCTCAGCTTTGTGATTATAGGCAAAATATTTAACCTCTCTAAACTTCAGTTTGTTTATCTGTAAAATGGGGATGGTAATCCTTGTCCCATCTACCTCATAGGGTTATTTTGGTGAAAGACCTTTGTAAATATAAAGATACTATGTCCATTAATGAACAAGTATTTACAGAACACATACTATATCTCAGGTACCATAATAGTCATGGAGAACAAAACCAAAAAAGCCTTCCTGTCTCACTAGAGGAAGTGATACTAGAAGTATATACTAACTAGAACTACAAAATAAATGCAAAGTAGTTTGGAAATGGAGGGCACTAGCAGCTGGTAGGGCTGGAGATCAGGACTATCAGAATCGTGGCTGTAGTTGTAATTTATACACATCAGTTTATGTAGCTGACGTACATAAGATGCAACTGTAGCAATAGTTCAATATTTCAGACATCTGGCATTTCCTCTGTATGGGCATTCCTTCCACCAGCATAGATTGCATTCTCTCTATAACTTTTAGATCATTTTTGAGAGCTGCTGTGGCCAAAAACTTATTCTCTCTATGACAATCACTCTTCTGATGATTATAAACATTAATATGCTGGTCCCAAGAATACAAAAGACTGTTGAGTTCTGGGACATTACAATGACATTAAAGGTCTTTGAGGTACTGAAAAAAATTTATACATCTCTCATTTGAGCTATCATATGAGAGAGGTAGGATGAGATGCCCATTTTACAGAAGAAGAAACTCAGGAAGTTCAGAAAACTGAAGGGATTTGCCTAAGGTCCAAGAACTGTCAATACTTGGTCTTTTGACCATGTCTGGTCATAGTCATGATGTTCTAGACCACTTTGCTGCTGATTCTGGCTAATCTTTATGTTAGAACCACATTCTCCCCATTCAAGACTACCCTTGTGGTTTAGATTGGAATTCCTAACAATTTTTGCATCAAGCACTATGGCAGTTTGGTGAGGCCAATGAACTCCTCCAAATCTTTTAAAATAAACAAAATGTATAAGATTACAAAGGAAGTCAATTATAATGAAATTCTATTTTTAAGGCTGTTTTCTTTCTTTCTTAAATTCAGTGATTTCATGTAAAGAACTCCCGCTCTAGAGTTAAGTTTAGGAAGGAAGGAAAACTTAGAACATGAGTAATGACCTGAAAAATACTAAAGGGTGGAGGGTTTGGAGGTCAGAAAAAATTAGTTTTAAGAGCAGTGAGGCATATGATAGGAGCTTATGGTCACATAGGAGAATGTCAAGGTTTTTGATCAAGGAAACAAAATGCTTCAGGGTAATGGTGAGATTCAAGGTTTGAACATTTCTGTAAATAGCTGAAGTGGAATGAAGGAATGAATTATAAGATCTGCAGACACTCAAGAGCTGGGAAGTCAGAGGATTTGAGGGAGTTCAGCACAAAGAAAACTAACTGCTCTAATGGCATTTGACAAAAACCTGCATTGCCTTCACCCAGAGAAGTCACTAGGAGAGGAATAGGATTTCAATAGTATAGGAAACTCTCACTCTCTATATCTTTGCAGATTGGCACTTTCTCTGCAATTTATAGTCTCGGAGAGTTGTAAAGTATTTGGAGGATAAATAACACCAGAACATATCAGAGATGGAAACTCAACTCAGATCTTCTAGTATTGGAGGCCATATCGCTATATGCTATGGCACACAGTGCCTTGAAGAAACGACAAAGCATAGAATTTCAGACACCAAGCAGGCTGGCAGGGGTGTGAACGACATATTTGTTCAGGCAGAGACTTGTAAAACCCCTCTCATTCTAACTTGACATGCTGAATATGACCAATAAATGCAACCTAATTGTGCCTACCTTTTGATCCAGTAATACCAGTACTAGGTCTGTATCCCAAAGAGATCATAAAAAAGGGAAAAGGACCCATATGTACAAAAATATTTATAGCAGTCCTTTTCATGGTAGTAAAATGCTAGAAATGGAGGGAATGGCTGAACAAGCTGTGGTATATGAATATAATGAAATACTATTATGCAATAAGAAATGATAAACAGGCAGATTTCAGAAAAAACTGAAAAGCCTTGTATGAGCTGATGCAAAGTGAAATGAGCAGAACCAGGAAACATTGTATCAACAATGTTGTGGGATGAGCAGATATGAATGACTCAGCTCTTTTTAGCAACACAATGATCCAAGATAAATACAAAGGACCCATGAAGGAAAATGTTATCCATATCCAGATAAAGAACTGATGGACTCTGAATGCAGATTGAAGAACACTTTTTTCATTTACATTATTCTTTTTCACAGGCCTTTTTTTCCCTGTTGCTCTATTTTTCTTTCACAACAGTGACTAATATGGAAATATATTTTACATGATAGAACATGTATAACCTACATCAAATTGCCTACTATTCTGGGAAGAGGAGAGAGATGAAAAGGATGGAGAAAAGTTTGGAACTCAAAATCTTGTAAAAATGAATGTTAAAAATTGTCTTGACATGTAATTGTGAAAACTATTCTTAAAAAATTAAAACTAGATAAACCCTTGTATACAATATAAAAAATAGGGCCAAAAGACTATTCAGGACATTTTTGACCCTGGAAAACTATGGTGGAGCAGAAAGAACACTAGATTTGGAGCAAGACCTGGGTTCAAATGTTGGCTCTGAAAATAACAACACCAATAAAAATGGTGTGTGTGTGTGTGTGTGTGTGTGTGTGTGTGTGTGTGTGTAGAGCTCTGCAAGATTTTGCAAAGTGCTCTACAAATATTTCACTTTCTCCTCACAATAATTCCATTTTACAAATGAGGAAACTGAGGGATACAGAAGTTAAGTGACTTACCCAGAATCATACAGATAACAAACATCTGAGGTAGAACTTCTAATATCCAATAAATATGTATTAAGAGCTTATTATGTGCCAGACACTGTGCTAAATTCTGGGGATACAATTAATAAAAACAAAGACAGTCCTTGCCCTCAAAGAGCTTACAATGTAAATGAGGTAGGAAATGGGATTGGAAAGGGACACAAGGGGGTACAAAGTGAGGGTTCTTGTTCTTTGGAGATGAAAACACCCAGAGCAGCAGATGCAAAGTGGAATGAACTGAGAGTTCAGATTCTGCCCTCTCTAAAAGAAGGCATTGGGAGGAGTTTGGCACTCTACCCTCCAGTCTTCCAATGAAAGGAGAGAGGAGGTCAAGAGTAATAATGTCAAACAAGGCTAGAATTAGCAGCATGATTGTGAGTTTAGAAGTTAATGTTAGAAAGTGCATCATGTTGGGTGGAGTTGAAAACAGGGCAGCAGTGGAAAGCTGGGCAGATTTGAACTCAGGTATTTTTGACTTTATCAATTATAGTTTGTACTTAAATAGTGCTTTAAAGTTTTTTTAAGACTTTTAGATATATTTTCCCATTTGTAACCTTACAGCAGCTCTACTCCATTGGTCAGCAGTACACAGATCAGTTTCCAGTTTGCGATATTGTAGCCCCAAAAGCTATGAAATCAGCTTGCATTAAGAGAAGCAGAGTGCCTAGGTCTAGAGATCTATTTGTTCTCTGTGGGGGTCAGACCACATCTGTAGTATTATGCTCAGTTTTGGACACTCCAGTTTTGGAAGAATTTTAATAAGCCAGAGAGCATCCAGAGGAACGGATCCAGGATGGTGAGTCTATGGCTTGTGAATACTGGTTGGAGGAACTGGAGATGTTAGTATATTGTGGAAGAGAAAATTTGGGAGGAACATGATAGTTGCCTTCAAGCATTTGGAAAGAATGCTATATTGAGGAGGGAATTAAAAATTCTCTGTTTGGCCCCAAAGGAACAACTAGGAACAATGTGTGGAAATTGCAGAGATGTATTTAGACTTGTGGTGAGGAAAACCTTCTGAACTATGGCAATCATAAAAACAATGAAATGAACTGCCTCAGGTGACCTATGCTAGAGGTCATCAAGACAGGTTTGGGTGATTACTTGTCAGGTATATGGTAGGATGAATTTTTTGCTCAAATCTGGTATGGATATCCCTTCTGGATTTGCGATTGTATGATTTCCATTTTATAGATGAGAAAACCAAGACTCCAAGGGGTTAAGAGGAGGCAGCATGGCATAGTAGAAATAGTGCAGAATTTGAAATCAGAGAATTTAGGTTAATAACCAGGCTTTGCCACTTACAATCTGTGTGATATTGGGCAAGGCTTTTACGTTCAGTTTCCTTATATGTAAAATAAGGGCATAAGACTAGGAAATTGTTAAAATCCCATCCAAATCTATATCTATAATCCTATTACTCTTTGTCCCAAGACTAAAGATAATAAATATCAGAGCCAGGATTTAGCTCAGGTCTTCTGACTCCAAGTCCAGTGCTCTGAGAAGCTTGAATATAGTGAATAGGGAATTGTTACATTTGAGTCAAGAATACATGAGTTGGAATACTGACTGGGATTTGGTGAGAGACCCTCCCTCAGTCTTCTCATCTGTAAAAAGGAAATAAATATAACACCTATATCACAAGGTTGTTATGAAGATCAAATGAGATATGTACAGTGATTTGTAAACCCTAATATGATACATTCATATTAGCTATTATTATATCACAGATTCCTCTCATTTATTGGCATTTTGACCTTGGGCTAGTCTTATCCTTTATGGCCCTCAGTCTCCTCATTTGTAAAATGCGAATCATCATAATAGGTGTCCGAAAAGTCTTGATTCAATTTTATGTTTAATAGCTTAAAACTGCATGATCCACCTCACAAGGTTATTGTGGGGAAAGGTATATTACAGCCTTTAGAATACTATAGGAACATGAACTTTGGTCAGCTTTTCAGTTACCCAAGAAGGAGAAGTAAAAAGATTTTTGCATCAGAAAACAAAATGATTACTATCACTCCTGTTGCAGTAGTAACGGCTCACCTATCTGTAGAGTTTAGGGGATTACAAAGTGCTTTCCTCACAACCATCCCACAAAGGTGGCAGTTCAAATGTAATGATAGCTGCTTGACAGGAGGGGAAACTGAGGCATCTTGCCTACCACCACTCTGCCATGCAACTAGCACACAATGGAGCTTAGATTTCAACTCAAGTCTTCTGAGCTTGCTTTCATTTGCTCTGACATTTTCCTGCTAACGGCTGTAAAATGCTGCATTTGGGGAAAAAAGGCTCCTTGGATTCCTACCTCTTCTTTGCAGCCAGGCCAGACAGTCTGTGTTGGCTGCCTCCCCTTTGGCACCGACACGGCCACAATCCATTGCAAGCCTTCACTGGCTCATTCACATTGCTTACTGCTCTATGCTAAATTCTTTCCAAGCAGAAGAAGACAGACCTAGTACAATGGAAGTTCAGGAGAGGTTGAGGTCATTTCAGGTCTCAGGGAAATGAGTGAATACTTCATGAAGAAGGGGGCATTCGAGTTGCTCAATCTTACCCTTTCTGGTCATATGTCAGTGTTACACTAATGAAGGAATAAGCCAAACACATTTATTTCCCATGTAGGGAAATAAATCCCCCACAGAACAGTGTGACTCCAAACCTTCCAATTGTACTTTTAATTTTCCAAGTCACTTTCACATACATCATTGCTGGGGATGGAAGCTCAATTCCATGTGGACAGTCTTGTGCGAGTAAAGGTGGGAACTTCTAAATCTTAGAGTTCTCACGAGGCCCCCCCAGGAAACGACTGGGAATCGAGGTGAACTGAGCTATCTCGTGTATTTCCGCCTCTTCCCGTGAGAAACGTGATGGGAGAGAGCTCTCGCCGCCCTCGAGATTGTCCCAGATCTAGGCACACCTAACAGCACGGTATTCAGATGCAAACTATGTGGCTGGAGAGCTTAAGTAGGATCAGAAAAGCCTGAAAGCTCTCTTGGGCGGAGGGGCCACGTGTGAGGACAACAAGGCTCTGCTTTTCCTCTCTCCTCTCTCCCCTCCCCCTCTCTCCCCACTTATACTTCTACTTCCAATCTCTTATTGTAAGATCTTTGCCTCCTTGGGAGATTCTTCGCTCCCTCCTAAGGAAGAATTCCCCTGCACTTGTAACTAGACCCTGAAATAAAGCTCAACCCTTGTTCGACTCTGGAACGTCCTTTCTCTCATACGAGCATCCGGTTTGGCCAACCGAAGACCTCCGATAGAGGTAAGGGAAGACTCGGGTAGCCCTCAGGCCTCTAGGCTTGGCAGTTGGCACATCATCTTATGTGATCATTGGACTTAGAGCTGAAAGGAACTTTAGAGATTATCTAATCCAATCGCTCATTTTATAGATGAGAAAATGGAGGTCCAGAAGTAGAAGGTAACTTGCCTCAGGTCACACAGAAAGTACGAAATGAAGCAAAGCAGGACCTTGAACCTACCCTTTATCTCCAAATGCAGTGGGGATTTCCCCCTACATACCATCCACTTTGTATTAATAATTCTTACAAATTATGAAATGGGCAGGGAAATGATTTGGATTTCGTTTTAACAGATGAAGAAACTTAAAGTCAAAGAGGAAAAATAGCTGCCTAACATCATACAACAAACTAAGATTAGAAATACAGGGATTCTGGAATAGTTAGATCATTCAGTGGATAGAGCATCAGTCTTGGAGTCGGGAGGACCTGAATTCAAATCTGACCTCAGATGCTTGACACTTATAACTGTGTGACCAGAAGAAGTAAAATTTGCAAGACATGGAGTCAGGAAATTTGGGTTCATAGTCAGTTATAGTGACCCTCCACAATCTGGTCCCCACCTAGTTTTCCACCTGTATCACATCTTACTCCCTCAACAGTCTAGTCAAATGTAACTATCCTCTTTCTCTTGAATATGCCCCATTGTTCTCACCTTTCCATTTTTCCACTCAAACAGTTCTCCCCTCCTAAAAATATCCTTACCCTAATCTCAATATTCACCAACCACAATTCTACCCTTCTTTTAGTCCTAGCTCCTTGAACCTTTCCTGATATCAAAGTATTTCCTCTGAACTTCCAGAGTACTTTAACTGGTACCTCTCTTCTGGTCCTTATCACACACCTCAGATCACACACTTAATTCTACCTTCATGTCTCCCATACCTAGAATGCACTCTCTCCTCATTGCTACCTCTTAGGATTCCTAGTTTCCTTCAAGACTCAAATCAAGTGCTGCTATGCGTATAAAGCCTTTTCTGATCTCTGTCACTACTAATGCGTCCCACTACTCCAATTAAATTGCTTTGTGCTTATTGTCTATGTAACTAATACATATATACATACATATACACACATACACACATAGAAAATAGAAATAATAGGTGGATAGAAAGATGATAGAGTATAGAGTATAGGTGACCTGATAAATAGAGGTAGATGATAGATGATATATGACAGAGATACAGATTGATAGATGAAAGATAGAGATGTATATGATAGATAGATGACAGGAGGACAGATAGATAAAAGATAAATAGAGAGATGATATAATTGATTGATAGAGACAGATGATGCATATGATAGAAAAAAATGATTGATTGACAGATGAATGAATAGAGAAGACATGTTGTCTCTTCTCAATAGGGAAGTAATGGGCTCCTCCAGGTCAGGGATTATTTCTCTTTTATCTTTGTACCCCAGTACCTGGCAGATAGTAGATGCCTAATAAATGCTGGTTGATTGATTGAAACAAAAAGGCAGTATCATGTAGGGGTTTAAGGATACTGGATTTGAAGCTAGATCTGGGTTTGAATACTCAGTCACAACAAGATCTTTGGTCATGTCTCATCTTTAAGCCCATTTCCCTACTCTGTAAAAGGTATGTGTTTACTCAGTCATCTACAGGGCACTTTCTGGCTTTAAATATCTATTTTTGTGGTCCCTCTAAACTCTAGATCAAAGATCCTTAACCTGGAATTTCAGGACCCGTAATGGGTCCATGGATAGACATCATGGATAGACATTCATGAATTCAGGTGAAAAAAAAGGCATCTTTAGTTTCACCAGCCCCAAACCAAAATTTAGCATTTCCTTTAATTATTATTAAAAAAAACAATATTTCATTCTGAAAAGGGGTCCATAGTCTTCATCAGATTGCCAAAGAGGCCCATGAATATAAAAGATTAAAACCTCATTTAGGATCTTATGGTCCTAAGTATAAGAATGCTGGTTATCCAAGCAGAGTTCTAGATCTGAATTCAAGGAATATAAAGACCCAAGATGATCAATAAAGGAGGTAAATAAAAAACCAAGGGAAGCAAACAATATAGCAGATTGGAAGCAGCAGCAATAAGGAGATCTTAAAACAGATACCTCAAAAGTAGAAGAATTGTCCTTAAGTAGAATTGTCCCTGTTCTGTGGTTAGATATGCTCAGGAGGGGTTATGCTCTAATTCTCCATGACTGAAAGACAGTTACCCATTTGAGTAATTTAGGTAGTAAATTTCTCTGCTTAGATACTTAGAATGCCTGATCTGGAAAGAACCTCAGGGCAGAAAGCATTAGAACTAGAATATTGACTGTTAGAGCTTAAACACAGAAAACAGAACATTAGACTTTGAGTATCCAGCTAGGTGGAGCAGTGGATAGAGTACTGGACCTGGAGTGAGGAACATCTGAGTTCAAATATGACCTTAGAAACTTACTAGCTATGTGACCCAGGGCAAGTCACTTAACCCCTATGTACCTCAGTTCCTCATCTGTAAAATGGAGACACACTGGAGAAATAAATGGCAAACTATTCTAGTATCTTTGCCAACAAAACCTCATGGACAAATCCATTGGGTCACCAAGAATTGGACATGACTAGACAATGGAAAGAGCAACAGTACTTCCTCCCACTGGACAGATCGCCAAATGAGTTCCCACGTTGTTGGTTAGTTCAGGACCTAAAGATAGAAATAAGAGGATGGATTTAGGGAGACTGCAAGTATATTGCCCTTTGTTTTCTCTAGTAGTTGGCACCCAGGAAGAATCTTAGATGATACTGGTATAATAGCCCAAGAAGCCAGATGTGAGGACATCTCTGGAAATACAACAATATAGTTATGAGTCTCACAGCTCAACAGGAAGTTGTAAGTGACTAAATCATAATTTAATTAATCTCTATTATTATTTAATAAATCCCTAATTTGTTATCCCAAGCACTCAAGGCATTCAATATATCCCCAGTGGGTCTTAACTTTCTCTCATGAAGTAAAATTAATCAGTCAATCAGTAAACATTTATGTATTAAGTGCCTGCTATTCGGCTGGTACCATGCTAGGCATTTTGGGTACAAAAAGAAAACCAAAACTATCTCTGCCTTAAAGGAGTTTTCATTTTATTGGGGGAGATAGCATGTACACATAAGAATATATACAAACTAAGCATGAGGCAATTTTTGGTAGGGGGATGGGCTAGCAACTGGGAGTGAGAGGGTCAGTCAAGGCCTCCCTTGTGAGGGCTTGATAAATGCTTGGTGACTAATAGACCAGCATCAGATAAAGAATGTTTACTTGAAAATGAAGGATAAGATGCTCAAAGGTATAGTGGAAAACTTCCCCAACTAGCCTTGCAGACCCATTTATTACCTGGAGATGTAATTGCCATTAAATTGAATGGACTGGATTATTAAAACAAGTGAAATCTACGTGAATCACTGACTTTTAATGCTTGAAATGTTGGGAGGAGAATTCTAATAACCGAAGCTCCTCTTCCTGCCCTTCCCCTGCTTCACCCACCTCCCCACACACACACACCATAGCCACCAGGCACAGTCTCAGGACCATTTCATTAACCAAAGCACTAGATATCACATTCCCTTCACCAGGTGACCCCACATCCATCAAGTCTAGCCTTGTGAGGTCTATGACCATTCTCCACCACCCCTGTCCCCAGATGTTCACACAAAATTGCTTTCTGCTCATCTGGAAATTCCCAGGCTCCAGGCTAAAATTGACAAAAGAGAATTTGAACCTGGTTAATACCATCTTGTTGGAGAACAGGGGGGTTAATGGTAGAGACCACATCTCCAATAACAGAGGAGGGATCGGCATAAATCTAAAGAAAAATTGACAGAGATGTGGTTCAGTAAGAGCCATGAAGAAAGGTGAGAAGCGCTTATTCAAATCCCAGTTCACTAAATATTTATTAAGAACCTACCATGGACATAAGAAAAAGGAATTCAGCAAATGGAACACCAACCTGGCATGGGGCATGATATACTATTAACGGGGAGCTTCAGTTTTTTGGATATCTGCAGGAGCTCTCTTTCTGCCAAAAGCACAGAAGCTAATAATGTGTTTACTTGTCCTATTCATCATTTCATCCTTCTGGATCTTATTCTTATTAACAAGGAATGCTGGGGTAGAAATGAGGGAAAGTTAGAGAGAGTAGCCACTCCATCTCAGAAGTTGTAAAAGAGGAGAGGAAAGTTGGCCATACATGACACTAAACCTAGATTTTTGAGGAGCAAATTTCACAGGGTTCAATCAATCAATCAATAAACATTTATTAAGTACCTAAGGGCAGCTGGGTGGCAAAGGGGATAGAGTGCTGGACTTAGAATCAAGGAAGACTCATCTTCATGAGTTCAGATCTGGCCTCAGGCACTTACTAGCGGTGTGACTCTGGGCAAGTCACTTTACCCTTTTTACCTCCGTTTCCTCATCTGTAAAATGAGGTGAAGAAGGAAATGGCAAACCACTACAGTATTTTTGCCAAGAAAACCCCAAATAGGGTCACAAAGACTTGGACAACAACAAAAGTACCCACTATGTGTCAAGAACTACATTAACTGCTGCAGATAGAAAAAGAGGCAAAAGACAGTCCCTGCTCTCAAGAAGGTAGCGTCCCATAAGTTCAAATCCCATGTGAGAAATCAGGACAAAGACAGGAAGCACTTAAAAAAGAAATTCTAAAGGCACAAACAGAAAGAATTCTGATGAGAATGAAAAGAAAAAGATATTTATCTAAAGAAATTGCAAGATCCATAAGGGCAAGAATAAGTTTATTCCATTGTATAATGGGAACGGAGTACTGATTCTGGAGTCAGAAAATATTGATTCCAGTTCCACCTCTGATGCTTACTACTTGGGCAAAGCACTTAATGCCCTCCTCTATGCTGTGCTATTGGCTTTTCTAGTTTTTTTATTCATCTCCTTGACTCATCATCTTGAGTTTTTATATTTCTTAAATTCATATCCAAAGCTCTGTCCTTATACTTAGCTTATACTTAGGATTTTATACTTGTACTTAGGATCATAAGATCTTAAATGGGTCTTTAAACCCTTTTATGCCATGGACCTCTTTGGCAATTATATCTATGAAGACTAAGGACCCCTCCTCAGAATGATTTTTTAAGAAAAATAATAATGAAAACAAGTGCTAAATTTCAGCTGGAGGTTGGTGAAACTAAAGATGCCATTTTTAAACTGGAGTTCATGAATCCCCTGATTTGACTCATTGGGGGTTCTTGAATTCCAGGTTAATAACCCTTGACCTAGAGCAGGGCTTCTTAAATTTTTTTCCACTACTGTAGGACCCACAGTTGACTCACAGCACTGACTGGCATAGGGCCTATAAAAATGTAGATTTAGAGCTGAAAGGTACCCTGTAGATGACTGAGTAAACACATACCTTTTGCAAAGCACCAAATATCATCATCTGTAATGAAGAAGCTGAACTCATTTACTTTCTTTCTGCATCTATGATCACATGATCCTTTTGTTATTATCCAATAGAACACTGCATTTGGAGTCAATTCAATTGTGATCAAGTTCTAGCTATGCCATGGACAAATTGTGTGATCCTGGGAGAGTCACCACTTCTCTGAATTTCAGCTTCCTCTTAAGTAAAACAAGATGGTCTAAGTTCCTTTCCAGTGTAAACATGCTGGTTCAGCCCTAACATTCTATGTTCTGTGTCCCAAGGCTCTTTCTACTTGTAATATTCAATTTCTTAGATTCTAAGTTTCCTCCCAGTTTTGTCATTCTGCTATGTGTCCAAAGGTCCTTTCCGAGTCTCAATTCTATGTTCTAAGTTCTTTTCTTCTTTCTCTTAAGAATATTTTAGTGATGCTCTTATTTTACATTGCTATCACTTCCTAATGACACCTATGCCCCTACCACTCAATAAAACTCTTCCTTATAACAAAGAAGTTCAGTTAAACAAACAAATCATTGACCATGATTGAAAATGTATATTTCTATTTAAAACTTATAGCTAGAATTGCAATCCAATGGCCTATACTTTACAAACTGTTCTCTTCTCGTTTTTGAAAATTTGGAACATTTTTCCGATCTTATAGGGTTTCTTTTTTCCATAATCTTTTTCAATATTACTAACAATGCCTTGGTAATTACATCTGCCAACTCTTTCAGGACCAAAGGATGTAATTCATTTAGGTCAGCTAACTTGAATTCAGCAATGAGAACCAAGTGCTCCTAAGAAAGCCTTAATTAATTTGGGTATTAAATCTCTCCCTTGATCATTTTTGTTCTATCATCTCCACTGCAAAGGTTATTCTCCTTTGCAGAGAAAAGGAACTTTGACTTCTCTCTATTGTCAGTTATCATTTTGCCATCCAGACTAAGCAAAAAACTTTTCCTTTATTTTATCTTTTTCCTCCCTAAGGAAAAAACACACCTTTTTGTTTTCTTTCCATAGCCTGCCTCAACAGCTTCTTCAGAGCTTCAGTATTCCTGACACTATTTTTAAGGACCAAGCACACTCAGTATAGTCATCCTAACCCTCACTTCTATCCTTTGTGTGTTTCTTTTGAAAAATCTAGGTTGGTTGCAGAGTTGATGGGTTTCCCCATCAGTCTTCAGACAAATTGCATTTTCCTTCCTTATTACTTCCCACTCTTTCTTCAGAATTTTATGGTTGAGCATCTCATGCTTCCTGGACTGGCTCCTCACTGTAGCATTTCAGTTCACTGGATCCTGTCTCTCTTCTAAACACTTTGAAATCTTCTTCCTCAAAATCATTATGGTGATCGTTATGTAAATTCTTCTCCTGATGCTGATTAATTTGCTATCTACATCAGTTCACACAAATTTGCTTAATTTTTCTGAATTCTTCATATTAGTCATTGATTATGGTGCAACAATATTCCAATATATTATTCTGTCAATCCCCAGTTAATGGGCAATCACTGTCCTCTAATTCTTTGATCATACAAAAATGTTGCCATGCATATTTTTTTCATAGGAAGAATATTTTCTAATATCAGTAACTTTTTTTCTGCTTTCTGATTCCATCCTGTTCTGATATTCTGTGTTCTAAGACCTCTTCTACTTCTATGTCTGGATCCATGATTTTATGATCCAAAATTCTATGTTCTATGGCACCTGCAAGATGTGATATTCTGCATTCTAATATCTACCTGACCTTTTGTAAACCCCTTACCAATGCTACTCTCTGTTTTCCCTTTTCAGATCCAACACTGTATATTCTAAAGTCCCTTCAAAATTTGGCTAGGTTTTCCTATTTTATAAGTTCCTTTGTAACTCTAACATCCCATGTTTTAGCGGTAAATTCCCTTTTAGACCTAACAGTCAATGTTCAACATCCCTTTTGTTTCTAACATTATACATTCTAAAGTCCATTTCAGCTCTAAATTTCAGTGTTCTAAGGCTCCTTCCATTGCTCACTTTATGAGTTCTGTGGTCCATGTTCTTTTCTAGCACTAGTATTTCCTCTTCTAAGGTCTTTGCTCCCTTTCAGCTCAGACAGTCCAGATTTAATATTACAAGATTCCTTTAAACTCCAGAATTTTTTTATTCTAAATCTATGTGTAAAATTCTTTTCTTTTCTTTTCTTTTTCTGTAAAGGGACAGATTTATCCCTCCTTGTATCCCCCTTACCCCAACCCCACCATAAGGAATTTTTTTTTAAGAAATGAAGAATCTTCAATACATAGCTGCAGTCTGGTGAAACAAATCCGCATGGACCATATATATTCCACACTGACTCTATCTATCTATCTATCTATCTATCTATCTATCTATCTATCTGTCTGTATATATGCATATATGTGTGCACATGCATGTATGTATATGTGCACATGTGTGCATACAAACATTCATGTATTGAATATATGCCACTCACCTCCAGTTTTTTAAAGTATCTATTTATTTTTGGAGGCAATCAGAGTTAAGTGCCTTGCCCAGATTCACACAGTTAATAAGTCTAATAAGTATCAAGCATCTAAGGATGAATTTGAACTCAGATTCTCCTAACTTCAGGACTAGAGGTGATAGATTTAATATGCAGTAGGAATATATATATCTATATACACATATATACATATGCATATATACTCCTATGTGTACATATATGTACATATGTGTGCATATATGTGTGTATATATTTAATTGTTTGTTTGTTTGTTTCTCTAAGATTCTGTGAGGCTCTGATATTTGGTGGTCTATAATACTTTCCAGCTCTGGCAGTCTATGAAAAACCATCCCCAAAGACAAATGCTTAATGCACTATACAAGTTTTTCTTTCCTTGTAACCCTCCAAAGGAAATGGAAAAGCTTGTCTGGGCCAGTTAGTGATGACTCTCTGGGAAGGCTATCTAAGTACACCCTGCGTTCAGATCATGCTGATAAAATCCTCCGCAATCTCCCTCTGTCTGGGGACTGGCAGCGCGAGGCTTGTTTTGTCTTTTCGTGAAGCACAGATTTCTCCTCTCTTGGCCATGTCTGTGTGTCTCACTTTCAGCTATAAAGAAGCTGGAAACTCTCTGAAGAGGCCAGCTTTAATGCAGGAAACACCTGCTTCCGAATTCTCTTGGAACACCCAGCTGAGAATAGGGAGGTGGCAAGTCCAGTGCCATGTTGCAGACGTGGCTCTGGGCACTAGACTTTGACCCTCTGTCCTCCCATCTGCTAGGTTATGAGGAGGACGGGCAGCCAGACCTCTTCAAGTGCTTTTTAAAATCTGTTTCCCTAATTTGTGCCTTTGACCTTATCCCCTCCTGCTTCCAGGTGCTTGCCCCTTAAATCTCCTCTCTCTCTTTCCCATCTTCCATCTCTCCTTCACTCTTGGCTCCTTCTTACTTGCCTGCAAACATGTCTGTCTCTCCCATCCTTCTTTCACTTAGCCTCACATCCCTTCAGACTTCTGTCTTCTGTCTCCCTTCTCTCTTGCAGCCAAATGGCTAGAAAAATCTCATTATCACCTCATCTTTATAACCTCAGATTCACATCTTATCAGCTTATGATTGAGCTTCTGATTGCACCATTCCACTAAAATTGTTCTCTCCAAGGTTACTAACAAGGTTTTAATCGTTGCTCTTTCCTTTTGATCCTCCCAGAAGATATCACTCACTTGCCGATCAGCTACTACTCCTGAATATTGTCTTCCTTCACTTTCCTGATATTTCTCTCCCCTGGTTCTCCTCTCACCTCTCTGACCATTTCTTCCCAATGTCCTTTCCTGGATAGTAATCCATGCCCTATCTCCTAATTATGCATATTCCCTAAAGTTGTGTCCTGGCCCATCTTTCCTTCCCTGCCTTCAATATACCCTCCTTCTGTGATTCCCTCAGCTTCCGTGGGTTCTACTCTAACTTTTGACATTAACTCATTGCATGACGTCCTCTCTGAATTTCAGCTTATTTCTCCATGAAAGGGGAATAATAATCCCTGGCCTGCCTCCCTCACAAAAGTGCTTGAAGGAGTCAAAGATTCCATGCTTTTCAGGGACGTCGCAGCTGTATAGAGTTGGTAGTTACTTACATTACAAGCTAGGACCATTGATCCAGATATGGATGGGCCAACTTAAAAGACTGTCTAATTCAGCACTATCATTTTACAGGTAAAGAAACTGAAGTGTAGAGAGGGTTTAAAAGTGGCTTACTCAAGGTTACTTACAAATAATGCCTCTGACACTTACTGATCAGGCAGTATCTGAGGTATGATTGGAATCCAGGTTCTCTAACTACAAGAGCTCCTTCCATTGTCTCCATAAAAATGCCATAGCTTTAGAGATCTGCCCAATGAGAAAAAATACCATCCAACTGCTGAAGCACAGAGGATGGGGGACCGAGCCATCAGGCTGTTCCTGTGGCAGCTGGATTCAATTAGAACAAAGCTTCATCATTGAACCATATGGCTAGATCATTTGACTCCAGGCAGGATCACTTTCTGTAATGACATTTTACTATGTGACTGAGTTGCTAGGCTTGGCTCTGATGGGCACACATAAAATCCTCAACCTCTGGAGAGTGGAAAGGTGTGTCCCCATTTGAGGGCAAGGAGATGGTGTGTTGAATTTTACCCTTTTCCAGCAAATTCCATTAACATTTCATAGGATTTGGAACTGGAAGGGACCTTAGAGATTCTAAAATCTAACTCTCTCATTTTATAAATGAGGAAACAGAGACTCCCTCTCCCCACCCCCGAAGGCTCAGCACACTGGGTGGCAAGAGCCAGACTGTGTGCTCAGATGATCTGACTATAGACCCAAGGCTCTTTCTACACCACCAGACTGGCTTTTGTTTGGAGTCCTCTGCTCAGTAATGTGGGGAAGATAAAGAAAGATATGATATGGTCATTGACCCTGACAGAAATGAGGCAAATATAAGAGCAGTAAGACTTTGCCTTTTTTAATTCTCTTAATACTTCAAAGATTCATGATTTTGTCAGTGGCCTCTGCCAATGAAAATCACAATGATACCTCTAGGTCCTAACAAATTGTCTTTCCTAGTTGCTGTGGCAAAAAAATAAAACAAAACCCAGCAACAACAACCAAAAAAAAAAAAAAACCTCGGAGTCAACCTTTTATGGGTGAATTTCACAGCCTTAAAATGCCAAGTGACCAGCCAAGTGGCCAGATTTGGGGTCTTATTTATTTTTGATTGTATAGACTTAAGAAAGTGATGGAGAAAAGGCTGATGATGCAGAACAGAATTACAAATGTGTTGAGTATACATTGGGGAGGGAAGGAGAGAAGGAGAGACAGTTGTTAAACATTTACCAGTATACACCTGCCTACAGTTAATACACTTTACCCTCTGGTAATACACTTTACCAGTATACAGCTACCTACAGTTAATACACTTTACCCTCTTCCTTCAACGTGCTCTCTCTCTCTCTCTCTCTCTCTCTCTCTCTCTCTCTCTCTCTCTCTCTCTCTTTCTCTCTCTCTCCCCTCTCTTCTTTCCTTTTCTCTCCCTTTTCCCTCCTCTCCCTCCCTCCCAAGAGAACATTCTTTCTAGAGCCCTGGATTCCTCTCCTCCCCTCCATCATAAAATCTTATGGATTCCAGTTCACATAGGTTTCTCCAAGCAAAAACAACAACAAACAGTATGGAATAGTGAAAAGACCACTGCTAGACCTGGTAGATAGGTGGCACAGTGGATAGAGGATCTCCTGCTTACCACACTGCTTCTTATCAATATCATGTAATGGAAAGAATATGAGACTAGAAATCAGACGTAGTCAGTCAAAAAGCATTAATTAAGCACCTACTTTGTGCAAATCCCGGGTTCTGATTTGAATTCTACCACTTACCAGAAGTGTGACCAGATGCTTTCCTTCTTAATGAACCTTCTTTTCTGCAAAATGATCACTCAGGTTTGTCTCTCACAGAGGTACTCTGTGAACCAAATGTGAATCAATGTAAATTAAACATATATGTGTGTATTTGTACGTATGTATATGCTGATACACACATATATACGTACATATACACACATATACATATGTGAAATGGAGTATGATGCATACATATATACATATACATACATATATAGGTATATATGTGATATAGCTATTATTGGGGCTATTAATTAATATGATGAGGGGTCCACGGTCTCATTTCTGAGATGGCTCCATTCCCCTAAGTATGATTATTAATGTCATTGCCATCATCCTCATTACCCGTAAAGAAGTCAGGTTCTTTACCTGCTGAGCTTCTGAAAACTTAACGATAAGGGAAAAGCTAATGAGAACTGATTATTAGTATTAGTATTATATCTCTTGTAGCTGCAGCATCCTCTAAGACTATCTCTAGCCCTAACATTGGTGATTCAGCCATCTTCTCTGATCTCCTTTCCCTATGCCACTTAAGGTTAAAACAGCATATCTGGGCACTTAACCTTATATTATCTGATGTAAATTATATTATCTCATGTAATTTTCTGTGGTTCTATGATTCTGGTCTCCCCCAATAGACAATATACATTTGAAAGCAATTGACTTTGTCTTCTTTTTCTGTCTCCCACCTAGGTTGGTACAAGGCACATAGCAAGTCAGCAGTTTTTATCTGATTGAATTCATTTTTCTGAGCTGTTGTAACTTAATGACTTAAACAGGTGTGATTACTAACTGAGGCACGGAATGTCCCCTCTAGATCTAGAGAAGCCCTGGACAGAAGCAGACAGTCTATTGTTACGGGACTGTGAGGGTGACAATAGAACAGTGGTTCTCAAAGTATCCCTAGCAGATATTCTACATATCCCTAGAGCAGAGATGTCAAACTCCTGGCCTAATAGCACAGAGCCTGTAAATCTCCTGAGTAAGGTCAGAATCAGATTAAAATGTAATTGGGGAATGTTTAACTAAATAAGTAAAATTACAATACAACATAATGTTAATTTGTGATTTTCTAAGTCAATAATCAGCTCAGAGGGCTTAGTTTCTATTAGATCTTGATATTTTTGCCTTAAAGGACCCCAGACTCTTTTAAGGGGTCCAGAGTGTCAAAAATATTTACATAATAATTCTAAGGTGTTACTTGCCTGTTAAAATACTCCTTCCTTTGCAACTACATACCTGTATTAGGCTAGATTTTCTTTATATACTTCAACGAAAGCAAACATATCTTGACACCTTCGACCTAGCCCCACCAACAAAATAGGGAACATCTCAAAAGGTCAAAAAATGGATCATAGGATCCGAGAACACAGACCCAGAAGAGATAATAGATATCATTTAGTATGACATCCTAATTTTATAGAAACAAGCTAAGGACTAAAGAGATATAATAATTTCCCCAATATCACATAAGTAGCAGAACCAGAAATGGGTCTCATAGGGTCAAAATCCAAACCACTTCACCCAGGTCTTAGCGGTCATTGAATTTGGGGCACAGTGCTATCTCACTGCCTGAGTGAAAACACAGAGGGAAACAGAGACACATAGAAAAAGCCAATCAGGTACTCAGACACTTCAGATCTGTGATACTCTGTAACACAGAGATCTCACCTGGCTTTCAAGTTCTCTCTCCCCTCAACAGATTCATTCTTCAGCCACCATATGAGGGTTCTCATGATATGAGAGACCTTGGCTCTTCCTGCTATCACAAGCTATGTACATTTTTGTATTAGAACTGTCTATTCATGATCCTATCATCCATCAGTCTGACCTCTCGTCCACTAATTTCTATACCACTTCAGATCAATATTGCAGAACTGAATATTTAATCTAATATTATCACCTATAATTTTCTGTGGAGTCATCTCTTAGCTATTCTTTTACTGTCTTCCTGGCTCACCTGATTATGCCAGTGTTAATGTTTTACAAAAAGAGAGTCTATGTCCCTTTACAAGACAGTTAGACATTTCAACATTCAGAGATTGTGCATCAAATTCAAGGGGACCAAAAACTAGAACTGAAACACATCTAAAAACTGAATGGGTTTCTTCAGGAAATATGATTTCCCATCCCTGGAGGTCTCTCAGGGGGAATCAGAAAAACTACAGGAAGAGATTCATACTGGTAAAGTTTGGACTAAATGACTCTTGAGATCTGAACTCCAAGATGCCAGGGTTCTAAGACTTTTCTGAGTTGACTTATTTTTATTGCCTTGAATATCCATTTCCAATTTTAGGAGAGGTATTTTAGACTATTATGTAACAGTATTGAGGGAACTTGACCCTCAGCAAATTTCATTCATTGCAACCTCTCCTGCTGTCCCTAGAATCACATAGAATCCTGTATTGATAGCAACCATGGATTAATGTGATCAAAAGACCTATTTTCTGCCTGGAAAATGAATTTCCTCTTTTGAAAATGAAGTTACTTTACAAGATGGATTATCATGTCAGGAGGTTGAGAACACAATTAATTTTACACAGAATGAAGTTTACAATTTCTCTAGAAAGGGATGGGGACTACTCCAGCTAGGGAAGAAAAGATTTAAGTGCAGCTGAATAATCACAGTTTCCAAAGACAAAGCAGGACACTGCACAGTGGGCAGGTCAAGGATTCCATGTTGGTTGAGCAGAGAGGGTTGCTAAAACAGTACTTTGTAAGGGATAGAGGATAGCTCTCTAAAACAAAATGCCTCCCTGCCTGCTTGCCATAATGAAGCACGAGGAAAAACTCTACAATTAGAGATTTACTCCTTTGGGAGAGGTAGAATTACCTAGAATGTCATCCATTTAGGCTATACTCTATGTCTGGGACATAATCCTTCTTATTCTCTCTCTCTATCTTGTCCATTCTTCTCTACCTTCCAGACTCAGCTCAGGTGCCATGACCTCCATGAAGCCTTCCCTGATTCCTCCAGGTGAAAAGGATCTTTCCTCTTAAAATTCTATAAGTTGATCATTATAAATTATCAATTATAACAATTATAAATATAATTCTACATAATTATAGATCTTGAGATACAAGAGCCCTAAGAGACCATTTGGGGCACCAGTGAACAAAACTCTGGGCCTGGAGTCAGGAAGACTCATCTCCGTAAGTTCAAATCCAATCTCAGACACTTACTAGCTATGTGACTCTGGACAAGTCACTTAGCCCTGTTTGCCTCAGTTTCTTCATCTGTAAAGTGACCTGGAGAAGGAAATGGCAAGTCACTTTAGCATCTCTGCCAAGAAAATTCTAAAAGGGGTCATGAAAAGTCAGACAGGACTGAAAAATAACTTAACAAAGAAGAGACTATCTAGACTAATCCCTTCATTTTACAGATTTCTTTCCCTTTTACTCATAATAATAAAAATAACCAATATTTATATTGTACCTTATGGTTGGCAGACAGCGCTTTACATAGGTTATTTTATCTGATTCACACAACAACATTGTGAGTCAGGTCCTATTATTAATTTCATTTTACAGATAAGGAAACAGGCTAAGAAAGATAAAATGAAATCTGCCCTGGGTAATGCAGTCAGTAGGTGTCAGACAGGTTTCAAACTCAGATCTTCAATGCTCTCTCCATATTGGAGATGCCTTAAAAGAATCTCTTGTACTTACTTATTCACTGCCCTATCCCTATCATGTACTTCTCTTTTCTGTCTTTGTCTTTCTCCTGGCATCCAACACAAGACTAGATAGATAGATAGATAGATAGATAGATAGATAGATAGATAGATAGATATAGAGATAAACTTCAAGACTTATAATTTATAGGTATGGGAAACTCCCTTCACTAATACTAAGTACTCTGGGGTTCAGCCATACTGCACTCCTTGCAGTCCCACAAACAATCCATCTCTGGACTCTGTGCCTTTCTCTTGGTTGTTTCCCATGCCTGGAATTATCTCTCTCTTTTCAACATCTCTCCTTAGAATGTCTTGCTCCTTTCCACACTCAATTCAATTAACACTTATGAAGAGGCATTTCTCCCTAACACTAGGTTGCTTAACTTTCTTTGGATCATGGATCTCTTTAGCAGTCTGGTGAAGTTTATAGATCACTTTTCAGAGGAATGTTCTTAAACTTATAAAAAATATCTGGGATTATAAAGGAAACCAGTTAAACTGAAATACAATTTATCAATTAAAAAAATTCATGGACCCCAGGCTGAGAACCTCTTTTCTAAAGATATATTTTGTTGTTGTTCAGTTGCTTCAGTTATGTTCAACTCTTGGATTTTCTTGGCAAAAACACTGGAATAGTTTGCCATTTCCTTTTCCAGCTCATTTTACAGATGAGGAAACTGAGGAAAACAGGGTTAAGTGACTTGCTCAGTCACAGTAAGTTTCTTAAGTCAGATTTGAACCTAGGAAAATGGGTCTTCATGTCTCCAGACCAAGTACTCTATCCATTGTACTACTTCGTTGCCTTCTAAAGATATCTAGTATGTACCTATTTTTATATGTTATCTCTCCCAGTTGGAATGTGAGTTCCATGAGGACAGCGATTATTTTTGCTTTTTCTTTGTATTTCCAGCACCTAGTGAAGTTTCTGGCATATAATATGAAATTAGTAACTGATTGTTGAATATTGCAAGGTAAAGTACAGGTCCCTGGAATATCCCCCACTAGATCCTTCCAAGATGACAGCAGATCATTAATGACTACTCTTTGACTGAAGCCATTCAAGTCATTCCAAAGTGACTTGACTATACTACTGTCTAGGTATCTCCACCTTATCTACAAGAATAGCATGAAATCCTTAGTCAAATGCTTTCCTAAAATCAAAGAAAACACTATTTACAGAGTTTCTCTGGATTATAAGCCTGATAAGCCTGTCACAAAGGAAAATGAATTTAGCCTCCTAATAGTTATTCTTGATGAAGCCATATTGGCGTCATATTGTAATCATCTCTCCTTTTCAAGATATTTACTAATTGCCTTTTAATAACAGAATTCTAAAACGCTGCCTAAAATAAACATCAAGTTCATTGGCTTATACTTTGCTGATGTTACTCTACCTTTATTTGAGTGTTAAGACATACATGTCTTTCTTCAATCATGCCTCATCTCTTCCATTGGCCATGATTTTATAAAAAAAAAAAACCCATAGACAAGGGCTTTTTAGTCACATCCACCAGTCTTTTCAGCATCCTTGGATGTAGTCTGCCATTGGGTCTGCCATTTTGAACTCACCAGGTGTTCTCTTCTTTATTTCTCTAGCCAAATTGTATTTCTACTCTTTATTGACCATTATCATTTTGTCCTTCACAGTCCAGAGATCACTCATTTTTCCTGCAAAAATAGAAAAAATAAGATTTAGTAGCTCTGATTTCTCTCATCATCCTACCTACCCATAAAAACAGTGGTCCCAATCTCTTCTTTAATTTTCCTTTATATTTCTCTCAACATTGCATTTTAAAATCTTTTTCTGTTATTCTTAACTTTCCTTGCCAGCATGAGCTCAATCTGAGCTTTTGTACTCCTGACACTATTCTTAAGGGACTGTGTCACAGTTTTGCATTCATTCAATGTTACCTCTTTTTGCTTCCATCTTATAGATGTGTCATTTTAAAATTGAAGTTGATTGATGAGTCTCCAATGCACCCACAGTGGTCTCATTAAAAACTCCCACTTTTCTTTCCTATCAGAATTGATTCTCTAGGTTTAATTTTTTTTATCTCTTCTCTAATACCTCCTTCTTCTCTTCCTCTTTTTCCACTCTGGGGATTGCTCATTATTCAGATTTATATATACATAGACTGTTATATTCTGCATTCATCTTTCATTTTCAAAGAAGACCATGCCATCAGAGAAATGATGACATAACTTGCACTTGACTTTGTTTTGAATGAGGGAGGGTTACGTAAGGTCACAAACTTCACTTTCTCCTTCTGAGCTATCTGGGTCCAGTGATCAGATAGTCATAAGGATGACTGGAGATGTCCCAGGATGCAATGGGAGACCATGGCCTTTATAGGCTGGCCTTTTCAGGTACTCACTTAGAGTGAGGTAATGCCCATTGGGTGAATAGGCCTCTTTAAGAAGTAGTCTTAATGAATAAAAGAAAAATAACTAAAGTAACAGAAACTGTTACTAGAGATAATCACTCTTAGACAGTCATTAAATGGAGCTTGGGCACGGACCTATTGTTGTGCAGCCCATGGGCTTCAGAGTGCACTGGGTTAAAGGTTTTGGCAATGAGAAGAAGGAAGGAAGGAAGGAAGGAAGGAAGGAAGGAAGGAAGGAAGGAAGGAAGGAAGGAAGGAAGGAAGGAAGGAAGGAAGGAAGGAAGGAAGGATATCTAGCCAGTAAACTGGGTATCCTTTCATATGCATGTTGAAATCTGGGCAATAGACATTCTTCATCCATGTGATCTTTCCTTTGTATACAGGTCAAACTCCTTTGACATTAGGTCAAGAGATCCAAATGATTCTTTAAAATCTGCTCTCCTCAAACCTAGAGTGCATACCAGAATTTGTTTACTTCTGCTAAATCACAAATTCTAAAATGGAGCAATTGCTTCCCTTTAATCTTTCTCTCATCCCTACCCCTGCAAAAAAGTTCAGAATGCAGTTCACTCATTGGCGCTCCCACCTTTTGAAACATGAAATTATCATTAAGGCAAAGTCAGGAAAATATAACTTTCAAATACTCAAGTAGATACATTATCTCATCAATTCAGGAGTTCTCTCCAATGATGTTGATTGCAATTCATTCATGCCTGTTCATCCTATATGACTCTTGCCAAGGTTCCCTGACAATTCACCACAGAAACTCACCCAACATGTGACAGGTCTTCCTCATGATATTCTGGCTACACCTGTCATCTCTTACTGTCATCACATGGACAGCCATCCTAGTCACTCTTTCAGGAATACAATTTCTTAATGACATTCCTCACTCCTGTGCTTTGGAGTTCTTTGTTGGTTATGTTTCAATCTACTCACATCTATCATATCTCCTTTCATTGCCCTCTATGTTAAGCATGCTTGTCTTCAGAGTCTTCAAAAACAGTGGTGTCCTGATCCTGCTATGGATATAGAAACATCAGTAAAAATGTTTCTATTGAAGAATGAAAATTTTTCATCACTAAAGGTACTTTGCAATTTCCTGAAAGTAATCCAACTTGCTCTCCTTTTCAACTCCAAGTGAAGCTCACTGTTCATTTGTGCTATCTGTCCCAGATATGCATAGTGTTAGATAAGTTCTGTTGAGTGAACATTCAGATGCATGTTAAAATCTGAACAATAGATATCTTTCATCCATTTGGTCTTTCTCATGCAATTGGACAGATTGAACTCCTTTCAGTCATTATAGATCTCTTGGAAGAAATTAACATCTCACATTTCAGTTCAATATAAGGAAAAGCTTTCTACAATTAAAGATGTCTAAGAAATGAACAGCTTGTCTCATGTCATGTTCCTCATTATTGGGAGCATTTAAGAAACAGTTATCTCACACCATCATAGAATCACAGAATGTCAGAATTAAAATGAATCTCAGAAGTTATTTTCCCTTTACATTAGTAATTCCAGTGAGGAACTGACTGCCTCTCATTCCACTCTGGAATAGTATTAATTGTTAGAAAGTTATTGGACATTTTTTTTCTTATATCAACCCTAAATTCACCATTTCCACCATTGCTCCCACTCCTGTGTTCAAGCAGATCAAGTCTAATCTCCCTTCCATATTGTATGACAGTGATTCAAATACTTAGAATAATAAGGTCATAGATTTGGGACTCTAATGAATCTGAAACACAACAAAAAAAAATATGTGGAAACCTGTCCACAGTTAACAGCTATATCATAGCCACATCCTTTAACTCTAGACCTAGAACCCTTTTAACAATATTGCCCTGCTTGTCTTTGAAGACAAACACGGTACCCATTCTTCTAAGACTTCTCTCCCTTGGGCATACTTCATTCCTTCAGCGAATCTATCATTAATAGATTCTGTGATTGCCTGAGTCTCTAATTCTTTGACTCTATCTGAAGCCTGAGATCCTGTAATTCTAGGTGAAAGTCTTAGGAAGAAAATAATTAGGTTTCTCAAGCCTTGTCCCCTTTAATCACTACAGTAGGAAGGGGGTTATGGCAATTGTTACTTGAATACCTCACATCAGTGGGAGACATTTGGCTCATGGTCCCTCAGAACGCTTGAAATCAGTTCCCTCTGGGGAAGAAAACAGAAGCAAGTTTTCAGAGACAAGCCCAGAGAGCCAAGGCAGTTTTTTTTTCTGTTGTATAGACCTTAGACTCCTAGTGGAATCATTATTAACTTGGTTTTGTTCCAACCAGCTGAGAACATATGGAAAACTCTCCTGTCTACCTGAGGTTCAATGGTAGATGGCATCCCTTTTGCCTACTTAATGGCCTTCACTTTTTAATTTTCTCTAACCTGTTCCTGAACTTTTCAGAGAGATGAATTCCCTCTGGGAACAGTTTTCATCCATCTCTCTGGGGCTTCCCAGCTGGCTAAAAGGCAAAGGAATCACAAGGACTGAATCCTACCTTCAAGGAGGTTCTGAGAGAGAGAATCTTACTGGGATAATGATATTTCTGTAGCCCTCTAAGGCCTTACAAGGAACTTTTGTCACATTAACCTTATGAGTGAAGGATGTGCTATCAACTCCATTTCAGAGTTGGGAAAACTAAGGCTGAGAGAGCTAAAAGTCATCCACTTAATAAGAAGAAGTTCCGTGTTGACAGGTACTAAATTTCCTTTTGATTTTGCATCTTCAATTCTTTTTTTTTAATTTTAAATTATTTTATTTGTTTTTAGTTTTATATTATCATTCCATATATCTTAGATATTTTCCTCTCTCTCCCCCCTCCCTCCCCACTCCCTCCCCAAGACGGCATGCAATTTTATATAGATTCTACACATACATTCCTATTAAATACATTTTCACCTTAGTCATGTTGCATAGAAGAATTAAAATGAATGGGAGAAACCATAAAACAAAACAAAACATAACACAAGAAAAAAAATGGTCTGCTTCAATCTGATCCAATTCCATTGTTCTTTCTCTGGATGTGGAAGGAGTTTTGCATCAAGAATCAATTGGGAATTTTTTAGGTCCTTGCATTGCTGTGAAGAACTAAGTCTACCAGAAAAATTCCTCACACACTATGGTTGTTGCTGTGTACAAAGTTCTTCTGGTTTTGCTCCTTTCACTCAGCATCAGTTTATAAAAGTCCTTCCAGGCCTCTCTGAAGTCTACCTGTTCATTATTTCTTATAACACAATAGTATTCCATTACATTCATATGCCGCAACTTGTTGAGCCATTCCCCAATTGATGGGAATCCCTTTGATTTCCAGTTTTTGGCCACCACAGAGAGAGCTGCTATAAATATTTTTGTACATGTGGGACCCTTTCAAATTTTTGTGATCTCTTTGGGATACAGTCCTAGAAGCGAGATTGCTAGGTCAAAGGGTATGCTCATTTTTGTAGCCCTTTAGGCATAGTTCCAAATTGCTCTCCAGAATGGGTGGATCAGCTCACAGCTCCACCAACAATGAATTAGTGTTCCCACTCTCCCACATCTTCTCCAACATTTATCATCTTCCTCTTTTATCATATCAGCCAGTCTGATAGGTGTGATGTGGTACCTCAGAGTTGTTTTGATTTGCATCTCTCTAATCAGTAGTGATTTAGAGCATTTTTTTCATGACTACAGATAGCTTTAATTTCTTCCTCTGAAAACTGCCTGTTTATATCCTTTGACCATTTATCAATTGAGGAATGACTTGTATTCTTGTAAATTTGACTCAGTTCTCCATATATTTTGGAAATGAGACCTTTATCACAGACGCTATTTGCAAAAGTTCTTTCCCAGTTTTCTACTTCTCTCCTAATTTTGGTTGCATTTGGTTTGTTTGTGCAAAAACTTTTCAATTTAATGTAAAGAAAATTATCCATCTTGCACTTCATAATGTTCTCTATCTTTTATTTGGTCAAAAATTTCTCTATTTTCCATAAATCTGACAAATATACTATTCTTAGCTCCCCTAATTTGTTTATAGTATCAGTTTTTATACCTAGATTATGTATCCATTTGGACTTTATTCTTGGGTACAGTGTCAGACATTGATCTATGTCCAGTTTATGCCACCCTGTTATCCAGTTTTCCCAGCAATTTTTGCCAAATAATGAGTTCTTATCCCAGAAGCTGGGGTCCTTGGGTTTGTCAAACAGTAGAATGCTATATTCATTGAGTACTGTGTCTTGATTACCTAGCATATTCCACTGGTCTACTCCTCTATTTCTTAGCCTGCCCCAAATGGTTTTGATGATTGCTGCTTTATAATACAATTTGAGATCTGGTAGGACTAGGTCACCTTCCCTAGCATTTCTTTTCATTAGTTCCCTTGATATTCTGGACCTTTTGTTCTTCCAGATGAATTTTGATATTATTTTTTCTAGCTCTAGAAAATAATTATCTGGCAATTTGATTGGAATGGCATTGAATAAGTAAATTAATTTAGGTAGAATTGACATTTTTATTATATTAGCTCAACTTACCCACAAGCAACTGATGTTTTTCCATTTACTTAGATCTGACTTTATTTGTGCAAAAACTGTTTTGTAATTGTGTTCATATAGTCCCTGGGTTTGTTTTGCAGGTGGACTCCCAGATATTTTATAGTGCCTACCATAGCTTTAAATAGGATTTTTCTTTCTATCTCTTGCTGGGCTTTGTTAGTAATATATAGAAATGTAAATGATTTATCTGGGTTTATTTTGTAACCTGCAACTTTGCCAAAGTTGTTTATTATTTGAAGTAGTTTTTTTTATCTGATTCTCTGGGATTCTCTAAGTATGTCATCATATCATCTGCAAAGAGAGATAACTTAGTTTCTTCTTTGCCTATTCTAATTTCCTCAATTTCTTTTTCTTTTCTTATTGCTAAAGCAAACATGTCTAGTCCCATACTGCGTAATAGTGGTGACAATGGGCATCCTTATTTCACCCCTGATCTTACTGAAAATGCCTCTAGGTTATCTGTATTGCATGTAATGCTTGCTGATGGTTTTAGGTAGATAACTGGCTGTTATTTTATGGAAAGTTCCACTTATTCCTATGCTCTCCAGTGTTTTCAATAGGAATGGGTGTTGTCAAAAGCTTTTTCTGCATCTATTGAAATAATCATGTGGTTTCTATTAGTTTGTTGTTGATATGATCAACAATGCTTATAGTTTTCCTAATATTGAACCAGCCCTGCACTCCTGGTATAATCTTACTTGATTATAATGTGTTATCCTCATGATAAGTTCCTGTGTTGTTTTTGCTAATATTGTATTTAAAAATTTTGCAGCTCTATATTCATTAGAGCAATTGGTCTTCTCTGTTTTGGCTCTTCGTGGTTTAGGTATCAGAACCATATTTGCATATAGTATTAGAATTAACTGTTCTTTAAAGATTTGATAGAATTCACTTGTAAATCCATCTGGCCCTGGAGATTTTTTCCTAGGGAGTTCATTGGTGGCTTGTTCAATTTCTTTTTCTGAGGTGGGGCTATTTAAGTATTCAACTTCCTCTTATGTTAATCTGGGCAATTTATATTTTTTAAAATATTCATCCATCTCATTTAGGTTGTTGAATTTATGGGCATACATTTGGGCAAAGTAATTTCTTATTATTGGTTTAATTTCCTCCTCATTGGAGGCAAGTTCACTCTTTTCATTTTTGATATTGGTAATTTGGTTTTCTTCTTTCTTTTTTTAAATCAAATTGACCAAAGGTTTATCAGTTTTATTGGTTTCTTCATAAAACCAACTCAGTTTTACTTATTAGTTCAATAGTTTTCTTAATTTCAGTTTTATTAACCTCTCCTTTGGTTTTCAGTATTTCTAATTTGGTATTTACTTGGGGATTTTCAATTTGTTCTTTTTCTAGCTTTTTCAGCTGCATGCCCAATTCATTGATCTCCTCTTTCTCTATTGTATTCATGTAGGCATTCAAAGATATAAATCTTCCCCTAACAACTTTTTCTGCAATATTCCATAAGATGTGATAGGTTATCTCATTATTGTCACTTTCTTGAATGAAGTTGTTGATTGTTTCCATGATTTTTGTTTAACCCACTCATTCTTTAGGATTAGATTATTTAGTTTCCAATTAATTTTTGGTTTATCTTTCCATGGCTTTTTATTATATATAATTTTTATTGAATTATCATCTGGGAAAGATGCATCAACTATCTCTGCCTTTCTGTACTGGACTGTGAAGTGTTTATACCCTAGTACATGGTTAATTTTTGTATATGTCCCATGTCCCACTGAGAAAAAGGTACATTCCTTTCTATCCACATTCAGTTTTCTCCAGAGATTTGTCATACCTACCTTATCCAGAGTTTCATTCACCTCCTTAACTTCTTTCTTATTTTGAGGCTAGATTTATCAAGTTCAGAGAGAGGGAGGTTCAGGTCCCCCACTAGTATAGTTTTGCTGTCTATTTCTTCCTGTAACTCCTTTAACTTCTCCTCTAAGAATCTGGATACTATACCACTTGGGGCATATATGTTTAGTAAAGATATTGTTTCATTGTCTACAGTGTCTTTTAGCAGGATATAATTTCCTTCCTTATCTCCTTTGATTAGACCTATTTCTGCTTTTGCTTTGTCTGAGATTGGCATTGCTACCCCTGCTTTTTTATATCAGCTAAAGCACAATATATTCTGCTCCAAACTTTTACCTTTACCCGGTGTGTATTCCCCTATTTCAAATGTGTTTCTTGTAAACAACATATTGTTGGATTATGGTTTTTAATCCATTCTGCTATCTGTCTCTGTTTTACGGGAGAGTTCATCCCACTCACATTCACAGTTATGATTACTATCTGTGTCTTTCCATCCATCATTTTTCTCCCCATTTATCCTTTTAGTTCTTCCTTCTCCCCTTCTCTCCACAATAGAATTTTAATTTTTCACCAGTGCCTCCCTCAGTCTTCCTTCCCTTCTTTCAGCCCCCCTCCCTTTTACTCCTCTTTTCCCTTACTACTTCTTCCCTCCCTTTTAGCCTCCCCTCCCTTTTCTTTCCCTTTTCCCCTCCTACTACCTATAAAGCCAGTTAGATTTCTATACTTAACTGACTCTGTTGTTCCTTCCTTGAACCAAATCAGATGAGGGTACCTCTCAAACAATGTTCATCTCCTTCCCCTCTTTCCCTCTACTATATTTTTGTGCCCTTGAGACTTGTATTTGAACATTGAATTTTCTATTGAGCTCTGACCTTTCCATCAGGAAGGTCTGGAAATCCCTTATTTCACTGAATGTCCATCTCCTTGCCTGAAATAGTATACTCAATTTTGCTGGGTAATTGGATCCTTGATTGTAGTTCCAGCTCCTTTGCCTTTAAGAATATCATATTTCAGTCTCTCCAATCTTTTAATGTTGAAGCTTCAAGGTCTTCTGTGATCCTGCCTGTAGCTCTGCGATATTTGAATTATTTCTTTCTGGTTGCCTGCAGTATTTTCTCCTTCACTTGATAGTTCTGGAATTCGGCAATGATATTCCTTGGTGTTTTTAGTTTGGGATCCCTTTCAGGAGGTGAATGGTGGATTCTTTTGATGACTATTTTGCCCCCTGGATCTAGGAGTTCTGGGTAGTTTTCCTTGATGATTTCTTGGAAGATACTTTCCAGGCTTTTTTTTTTCATCATGGCTTTCTGGTAGACCAATAATTCTTAGATTTCCTCTCCTGGATTTATTTTCCAGGAGAGTTGTTTTCTAATTAGATATTTTATGTTTTCTTCTATCTTTTTTCTTCTTTAAGTTCCTTCAAGGATCAATTCAATCAAAGAGTCACGTCCTCATTAACTCAGTTGCCTTTCCCCTTCCTACAAAAAAAATACTTTGTATACATGTTATTTTTACTTATTGGTATAAATGTTGCTTCCCTCCAAAAGAACTCATCTCCTTGGGTTCCTTGAAGTCAAATACTAGTTCATTTTTGTCTTTGTATCCTCACTAGAAGCAACTCGTTGGTACAGTGGGAAAAGAGCTAGACTTGCAGTCAGGAAGCCCTCAGTTCAAATCCTGTCTCTAATATTTACTGATGTATGACCCTGGGCAAGTCACGTCAATTCAATCTGCCTTAATTTCCTCTTCTGTAAAATGGGGATAATAATGGCACCTACCTCTTGTGGTTGTTGAGAGAATAAAATGAGATATTTGTAAAGTACTTGACAAACTTTAAAGCATTATGTAAACACTAGCTATTAGCTATCAGTGCCTGGCACATAATACATGCTCAGTAGATTCTTGTTAAATGAATTAATCTAGTACAATCCTAGTCTAAACCATGAGTATCTCCTAAAATATAATTATTAAGTGACCAAGTCTTTGTTTGGAGACCTCCCATGAGGATATCTCATTATCTCTGAGGCAATACTATCTATTTTAGGATAGCTTTAATCATTAGAAATTTTTGATAGAAATGATAAAAAGCATATGCTTATATCAATAAATTCTGAAAAAGTTTTTAACAAAATTTAATTTCCATTCCTTTTCAAAACAGTAGAAAGTCTAGGAAAATGGAGCTTTTCTTACTATAATAAACAGTGTCTATCTAAAATCCTGGCTGCTGTCGTGACTTCTTCAGTGGCCTTTCTGCTTTGTGAAGCCCAGTGCCTTTTGGGGTCAGATGAGCTGTCTATTCTCATCCTTTCCACCCACTGGATGGCCTAGCTCCTGTCAGGGACTCTATCCAGCTGCAACTGAATCAGGGGAAAATAAATTACACATTTTGCCCCTTCAACTCTTCTGGCCTCTTTTCTACAGTGCCTTGGCAGGAAGGAAGGAAGGAAGGAAGGAAGGAAGGAAGGAAGGAAGGAAGGAAGGAAGGAAGGAAGGAAGGAAGGAAGGAAGGAAGGAAGGAAGGAAGGAGGGAAGGAAAGAAGGAAGGAAGGAAGGAAAATGGAAGGAAGGAAAAAGGGAAGAAAGGAAGCTAAATTTTAAAAGGATGCACCTCTGGTTATTAGTTTTTAATTTCCACTCCCAACCTTTTGTGGCAAATTGTAGATCTAGGGGAACAGAGTTCAGTTAGAAAGATGCTTTTTTTAACCAAGATGTTAAGGATGAAAAGGTTGTTCTTTTTCACAGGAAAGGTAAGAATTTGATTAAAATGAGTCCTTTGCAAAAATTATTATTTTAAGTAAAGTCTAGCTGTTAATTTTTAAAACCAATTTTAAAGTTTTAGTTTGAAGAATAAAATAATGTCCTTCATGAATTCAGTAAAGGTTTGCTTTTAAAAGGTAAGCAAAATTCCCTGAAGGCACACATTAATGAAAAGTGCATCACAAGACTATGATCTGACTGTGAATCTATGATCCTAAGGTGTCTTATGTGCCCACCATATACCAGTATCA
Source organism: Notamacropus eugenii (assembly GCF_028372415.1). Taxonomy (NCBI): domain Eukaryota; kingdom Metazoa; phylum Chordata; class Mammalia; order Diprotodontia; family Macropodidae; genus Notamacropus; species Notamacropus eugenii. The sequence goes on from NC_092877.1 coordinate 55,683,121, forward strand.
TTTCCATTTCCTTTGTTTTGTTGGGAAGTTCTAGAAACTTCTCTTCCCCTTGTTCATGATCTATACAAACCCTAGCCTTCTTCCATTGACCAGCTCATGCCCCATCTTCTCCATGAAAATATTTTTGGAGAAATTTGTTCTCTCTTCTTCTCCCAAAGCCCTAATAATTTCTGCCCTACAGATGAGAATATCTGGCTCTGTACAAAATTGCACTGCTCTCTTAATACCTACAATATAACATCTTCCCTCCTTTCTGCCTAGTTGAATTCTTACATATTCTTTAAGACCTAAATCAAATTTCGTCTCCTTCAGGAATCCTTCCATGAACCCCACAATTGATCTCCCTCATAGCACTTAATTTTGACCTTCTCTAAAATATACCTTTTTAAAACAATTGTCTGTGTATTTGTCTAATCCGTCAAATTCCAAGCTACCTGAAGGCAGAAACATGTTGTATTCAATCTGTATTTTTTCGAGTCTTAGCCCAGAGATCTGCATCTAGGAACATAATTTATCGATTGAATGAATGACAATTCACTTCATTGATAACAATAATAATAATCCAACAAATGTTTATCAAACTCCTACTATGTATGAATTGTAAATTCTGAGAATTCAAAGATAAATAGCACAATATTGTCTTCAGGGAATTTATATTCAACTAAGGGGGAAAAGACGAGTATGCGGGTGACAAAAATACACATACAGTAGAATGGAGGTGCAAAGTTCTGCAGGAATATTTGAGAAGGGGGATGACACATTCTATTGGAGGGAATCAAAGAAGGCTTCATGGAGGAGCTGGTGCCTGACCTAACCCTTGAACTGTGAACTCTATGAACCCCAAACTACAATGACAAGGATTTGAGTCATTTCGCCTCCTTTGAACCTTACTCCAGCTTATATACCTTCTAAAATGTGACACCTAGTATTGCACATAATACGCTGCTTGCTTTAGTTTCCCCATCTGTAAAATGAGTTGAAGAAGGAAATGGTAAACCATTCCAGTATCTTTGCCAAGAAAACCCCAAAATGGGGTCACAAAGGTCAGGATACGGCTGAAACAACTCAACAACATCTCCTCCAAACGTGATTGGACAGACAGAGGACAACAGGACTGTCATTTCCCTTGTTTGTCCCTGAGTGAAGCATAGGAGAACATTAAGAATGACTTCATACAATCGACCAGTCAAAAAGCACTTATTAAGCTGTTGGCATGTACCAAGGAATGTGCTAAGAATTGAGAACATAAAGAAAAAAAGTAAAAACGGTCCCTGCCCTCAAGGAACTTACATCTTAATGAGAAATAAATCTGTTCATGTACACAAGATACATACAAAGTCAATCCAAAGTAACCTGAGGGAACTATACTCATAGCTAGTAAGGGCTGGGACAGGATCTGAGAGAGCAGAGATTCAGAAAACCAATAGGTGACATTTATAGAATTCTTTAAGTTTTTAGATATATTATCTTCTTTGAGATAAATCACAACAGTTCTGTGAGATTGGTGCTATTATCTCCACTTTACAGATGAGGAAACTGAGCACCAAAGAGGTTAAGTCATTTGCACAGTATCACACAGCTGCTAAGCAACTGGGAGAGAATTTGAACCCATGTCTTTCTGATTCCAATTCCAGAGTTCCATCCACTATGCCAAATATGCATGATAAATGTTTATTGGATGATGAATCAATGAATGAATCAATGTCCCCCTGTCCTCTAGATTCCTATATCTGGAGAAGAGCTCTTCCCCAAGTACCTCATTCTTTTTGGCTTGATAAATATTATTGACTCACAATAGTAATAAAAGCTTAATTATACATAGCACTTTCTGGCTTTATTAGATCCCCAAAACAGCTCAGTGAGGGAAGCTGGACAGGGATCACTGAACCCATTTTATAAATGAGGAAACTGCTCCTCAATGAGGGGACATGGTTGAGGTCACACAGTGAGTTGGTTGCAGAGTTGAGACTCCAGTCCAATCCAAGCCTTTCAATTCCATGGCCATTATACATTCCACTTTTTTATGATGCCCCTTACTCTTTGTCCACCTCTAAAATAAAAGCATTTTTGTTCAGAGAATAAGGAATAGGGTAAAGATGGTGATGATGATGATGATGCCGATGATGGTGGTGGTGGTGGTGGTGATGATGATGATGATTCCTTGTGTTAACATCGCTTTTTAAGGTTTGTGAGGCACTTCCTCACAGCAACTCTATGGAGAAGATAATACAACCACTGATCACCACCATTTTACAGATGAGGAAACTGAGACACTGAAAGACAAAAGTGACTTTGCCAGAATTGCACAGCTAGCAATCAATAGAGTTGGGAAGTGAACACATATCATAGGATCAGTCCCACAACTTGGGAGTTGGAAAGGACTTCAGCCACCATGCCTGAAAGGAATTCCCATGATAACACAGTAGACAAGTGGTCCTGTCACTGTGAATTCAGCCATTTTTCCACAATGCCCCTATGAGAACAAATGAACCTCTTTCCATTTTATAAGCCATTCAAGCAATCCAGGGTGCTGATTCACAGGTCACCTAATACAGTTCTGCTCTAATGAGCTTCTGATCCGCAGGCCTTGATTCTGTCAACTTCTTCACCTTGTGGCAAAGCCAAAAGGTGTTAAAAAAAACAAAGGAGATTTTCCCCTGACCTGTCAGCTCCATTTTATCTAAACTCAATGAAAAATACCCATTCAACTCCCATTGATTTACTCAATATCTGATTGCAGCAGTAATCCAGGATTGCCTGTTATCCTCAGCGCAATCGAACATTTATCAAGCATCTTCTTTGCCCAAGTCCCTGTGTTTGATGTTGAGGTTTTTCTTCTTAAAAAGACATTTGCCAAAAGTGATGCTGAAATATTCACATTTAAGCTCTGAAGTATAACAATAAACAAATGCAGTAATTCAACGATTCTTAAATGCCTGATATTTACAAGGTACTAACGATACAAAGATTAAATGCAGCGCAGCGGGAAGGGTTGAGAGTCAGGATGCCTGCATTATGTCATAGTAACCTATCTACATCCCTGGATTACTTCAAACAAGTCACTCTCCCAGTTTAGGCCTCAGTTTACTCATTTATAAAATGAGGAGATTATATAAACAATTCCCAAGTTTCCTTCCAGCTCTGACTTTCTCTGTCTTAAGGGAAGCTCCAAGTTCAAATATTCCTTCTGGCATTCTATGTTCTACATTCCATTGGCCCTGACAGTCTATGTTGAGAGGTAGGATGAGATAGTACTAGAATGTTAGATGACATCAGGATTATCCAAGTCTGAATCCTGCCTCAGACTCAAATTTGTTGTATACAAGTCATTTTACCTCCATAAGTCTCAGTTTTCTCATAAAAAAATACATGTCCATATATGTGTGTACATATATGTATATATACATGCATACACATGTATACGCATATACATATTGTGTATGTGTGTGTGTGTATATGTATATGTATATAAACAGCTACCTCCCAGGATTGTTGTGAGATAGTATGTGTGGACTGCTAGATGGCACCATAGTGCACAGAGCCCTGGACCTGGAGTCATGCAAACATCTTCAAATACTAAATGTGTGACCCTGGGCAAGTCACTTAATCCTGTTTGCCTCAGTTTCCTCATCTGTAAAATGAACTGGAGAAAGATGCTGGGGTATCTTTGCACAGAAAACCCCAAATGGGGTCACAGAAAATTGGGCACAACTGAAACACTGAACAACAAAATGTAAAATATTTTATAAACCATAAAGTACTTTATAAATGTGAGCTATTTTATTTGTGTGTTGTAAGGTCTCTCCTAGCTTCTATCCACTAAAACACTGCTGTCAAATTCAAATAGAAACAGCACCACTAAATGATACATAAAAATCCCTGGGGGCAGAATATTGACTTAGAAAGCCACACTTCTTTTTAAAGTTAATATGGCTTTTTATTAATATTTTTATTTGCTCATATATTTTATTAATACCTCTTTTAGTAACATTAACATTTATTTATATTTTATTAATACTTCTTTTATTAATATTTTATTAATATATTGACATATTAAAATTATACAGAGGCTACATTTTAATCTGGTTCAGGCCACACTTGGGAGGGTTGTGGATGAGTCTTGTTTTTGACACCTCTGATCTAGACTCCATCCAGTTTCATCTCCATATGAATCCACACTTCTAAATAAGACATCGCCCCTGCCTTCAAGGAGTTCATAGTCTAGCAGTTCAGCTATGCCAACAACACAACCTAATACAAAATGTAATGTGGTAAGTACATAAGAGAAGTTCAATGTGATAGGTATGGTAGGAACAAGGGAATACTTTGAGGAGACAGCATTTGAATTGAACCATGAACATCAGTAATTTACCTGGCAATGATAAAGTCCTCCTCACAGGGTTCGTAGTTATTCCACCTCGACTTTTTGGGGGATCTGGCACCCAGCACAATATTTGTTTCACTCCTTTAATTGGAAAGCCTTTAAGTTGGCTCCCAGAAAAGGTCCATAGAGAGATGCTGGCTTGCACTTTTCACAGGAATATGTAAACAGAGGGGGCAAGGAGAGAATATTGCACGTGATAATGGTAGGCAAAGACTTCAGAATGCAGAATGAAAGTTATGTTACACACAGAAGATCCCAAGTTATTATCTCTTGTGAGTATCTGAATCTCTTTTAAAGATAAAAACATTTTAAAGACTCTCTCCAATCCCTATGTATCTATAATCCCTAGGAATAAATTCCATATTGGAACTCAATGCAATATCACATTGTTGCCACATAGCTCATCCATATATGAGTTTGGTTCTTGGACACCAAGAAACAATTTATGTGGCACTATGGAGAGAGCCCTGTCCAGAGAGCAGGGTTCTAGTGCTATCTCTGCCATTAATAGGCTATGTGACCACAAGCAAGAAACTTAACATCACTGGTGTCATGAGAACAAACCCCCAAAGTTGAAACATTTCAGAAAGAATTTAATCAAGTCATGTCGCAAAGGAGAGAAGCAGAAGAAGGTGTGATTCCTTCCTGAGTCTTTTTGAGGTTATATTATATAGAGTTCAGACAAGGACATAAAGACATTTGCCCAGTTGGCTGAAGGTAGTCGGGCAGTTTGAAATGTCAATCTAATTTGGGGAACCCAAAACACAAGTTTTAGGTGGACCCAAAACAAGCACTGGGTAGAATCTAAGCATTCTTGACAGTTATCCACTTTCCCTGGAGCATACCTGAGGTCAGCCTGACCAATGAAGTAAACTTTTGGGTCAGACTATTTCTAGTCACGTAAGGTTAGATTCAAACAATATTCATAAATGATAAATAATAAAGCATTTTCCTCATAGGCATTCTGTTTCCTTTCTTTAAAGTGTGGACTCTATGCAACATATCATAATGAAAAGAACAGAACCTGGTAAGTATGTATGAGAAGATCAAAGAGATTGGAAGGTAGGAGCAGGAGTTAGGAGAACTGGATTTTAGCACTAGCTTTGGCATGAACTTGCTAAGATGTGGGCAAGAAATTTGACATCTCTGGGTCTTGTTCTGTTTTGGGGTTGGTTTTATTTCTATCTGAAAAATGAAGAGATTGAACTAGAAAACCGTTCTTTTTATTATTTGTAGATAACTAAGCTTGATAATTAATCTAAATAAAAATCCACTTTGTCTACAGTGATCAAGTTAACCATGAAATTATTTCCATGTCTCTACCTCATTCTGTGCCATTTAGGCACATTCTAGGAAAGTGAGTGCTCCAGTGCTTCAAACAGGTTCATTGATCACAGACAACCTGGTATCAAAGATATTAGGTATGCCATATTGTCTATCAGATTGTAAGCTTCTTAAGAGCAAGAGTAATCATTGCTTATCTTTTCAGTCCTAGCTTTCAGCGCAGTACCTTGTATAAAATAGGTATTTACAAAAACTTTGTTGAATTGAATGAACTGAATTGAATTAAAAATATTCCTAATGTGGCATTTTACTGAGGCTCATAGAAGGAAAGCAACTGACCCAGAGTCACATAGTGGGAAAGCCAAAATCAAATCTAGTCCATCTAATTGCCTGAGAAAGGCACCCAGGAGTAATCCAGAATACCTAACAATGATGTATGTCAGGGAGTGAGAGTAGTTCCTTAACCTAGAAATATCTAGGAGATTAGAATAAGCTGCTGAAAAGGGATATATAGATAGTGTAAGGAAGAGAGAGAAAGGAGAGATCCAAAGGGTTATTTCATTGGAAATAGCAACAAAACAAAATTCCTCTGACTGCAAAAACAAAGACACTTTCTGCTGTTCAATCTCTTTCTGCCTTGTAAGGAGAAGGGCTAGTGGATCCCAGAGAAGTTTCTCAGTTACCAGAGGCTGGTCCCTCCCAATTCACAGGCCGCCAATCATCACTCAATCTCCTACAGAGGACCAGTATGGTCAGTGCCGCATCCTCTGCTCCAGGGACAGCTGCATTTGGGGCTCTAAGCAGTAGTTACGAGAGCATTTGTAAAGAAACAAGTCTGCAACTCCACGAGGTCCACATGGTTTTAAGATGAACAACCCCAACCCTCACCTCTTGACCCTTTTCCCCCTCTTCTCCTTTCCTGAATTTCTTTTAAGCAATCCCAGATTACTTCCAGTTCCTTGTGGCTGTTGAATTTGGGGGGAGAATTCTCTAAAGCAACACTGTGCCTTATTATTATTTTTTGAAAAGTAATATTTTGGATTGGACTTGGGATTTCATTGGTACAAAAAGCTCCCTCCCTCAGTGCAGATCATAATTGTTAATAGTCTTACAGAGTTGCTTAAGGAACTGAGAGGTTACATGATTTGTTCAGATTTGCACAGCTAGTATATATCAGAGGTGGGTTCTGAATTCCAGATATTCCTAACGCTAAGGTTAGTTTTCCATCCTCTACACCACTCTGCATCTCACAAAAGTTAATAGTCACATTTTTACACAATTACAGAAAATTTAAAAAAGAGTAACATTGATTAGATTAAGTGCATGTGTTAGAAAGACTTTTCCTAGAGATATAATGCTTTGTTAATCTGTATTTTATCAAAGAAAAATCAAGCTAAAATGGGTTGAGAATCTCACTGCAGACTGTTTTTAAAAAAATTAACTGATCAACTATTTCTTAAGCACCAACAATGTGCCAGGTCAGGGCTAGGCACTAGGAAGATTTTTGGCACTCTGCATCTGGATTATCGGAATTCTTTGCCTCTTCCCTAGGAATGGGCAGTCCTTTTCAGAGAGGATCTTTGCTGACTTCTCTCTGTTGCAGATCCAGCTCTTTAGGGTCATTTTCTAGAAAGCTCTTCAGCTTCTGGAGGGACCTGGCCTACTTTCTGGAAACACAGACAACAAAACTGGGAAGATTGTACCTGCCTTCATTATAGAAACCAAACCTAACCAAATGTAGCTGACTGACAAAGTGTGGCTGAGTCAGCCCCTGTCCAACTCATTGGGGAAATTCTGTTCAATTCAATTACATCACCGCTGCTGCTACAGACCCAATTCTAGTTGGATGATTCAGAGAGGAAACATTATCAAATATGCAAAGCATGCCAAGGGTCATTTGAAAGTTTGGGACAAGGATAAAGCATTCTCCATGAGAAATCTGGATGGTGGGGTTGGGAAAATTAAAAAAAAAAAACACCAGCAAATCAACAAATAGCCTCACGTAGTCAGGATGGTCTAACAAGATTCTGAGTCCCTCCTCAAAGGAGGTATTTGAACAAAGACTAGATGACCACGAAGAATTTATAGTTGGCAGAGCCCATCAATACTATCTATTCCAGGAGTTTCTAATCTTTTTTTATGTCATGGGCCCTTTGATGAAGCCCATATGCCTCTCCTCACAATATTGCAGTTAAATACATAAAATTAAATGCAGAGGAGTACAAAGAAAACTAATGCATCAAAGTACAGCTATCAAAATAGTTTAAAAATAATTTCACAAATCCTAGGTTAAGAATCTTGAATTTAGTCCAAACTCCTTTACAAAAGATAAATGGGTCCAGAGAAGGGAGGGAATTTATCTAAGGTTCCATGGGTAGTAAGTAGCAAATCTAGTATTCAAACCCAGATCTTTGTGGTAGAGTAGAAAGGGCACTGACTGGCTCCAGGGAATCTTGGTTCAAATATTGCTTATGGCACTTATTACATGTGTAACCATTAGCAAATCATTTAGATTCACTGGGCCTCAGTTTCCTTATCTTTAATAGGAGGATTAGACTAAACCAAGCCTTTTTCCATCCCATCACATTACCAGTTAGGGATGTCGTACAGTAGACTTCTATAGGGGAAGGGGATTTGACTCAATAACTCTCAGATCCCTTTCTTAAGCCTAGACTGGACTTAGTATCAAAAATCCCTTCAGTAAAAGTGGAAAATAATTTGTCCCAGGCTTCTTGACTTCTAGGAACTTGGATCTTGGAAAAAGAGTCTTACCAAGTCCTTTGCTTAACTTTCGGAATCATAATACTTTCATCAGACTTATGAAGGTTCTGAATAGTTCAGAAATTAAATCCAAATCACTCAAGCCTAGAGGGATGAAATGGCTGCTTCTTGTGAGATGTGTTCTAGATCTCATCGAACAGGAGTAAGGGATGGAGGAAGCTGCAAAATGGTAGATATGTGTATCATCAATGTTCCTGGTCTTGGTACTTTAAGCCCAATCATTTCATCATGTAATCTAATATGTTACCTTGTTAGAACCTCCTCCAGGTTTTATGTCATTGTCAAGTTGGATAAAAAATGACATCTCTGACTTTGTTCAAGTCCATGATCAAAAAATATATACTGAAAAGATTAAGCTAGCTATAGATCTCTATGACATCCTCCTAGAGACTTCTAAGTTGACATTAATTGATTCATCACTATATTGTGAGTACTATCATTCAATCAACTCCAAATCCACCTACTATAATTCTACTATATTCAACCCAATTTCTCCATCCTGTCCATAAGGATGGAAAGAAGGAAGGAAGGAAGGAAGGAAGGAAGGGAGGAAGGAAGGAAGGAAGGAAGGAAGGAAGGAAGGAAGGAAGGAAGGAAGGAAGGAAGGAAGGAAGGAAGGAAGGAAGGAAGGAAAAAAACTTTTTTATTTTGTAGATAGGAAAATAGGATTGTAGAGGAAAATATTACACTCAAGGTCATACAGTGACTAAGATTAAGAACCTGATCTTCTGACTCTTGGTTCCATGTTCCCTCTACTACTCAACAATGTCACATAAGTGCAAGCATTCTTAACCTGAAGCCCTTGAATTTAGACTTTTAAATACTATTTTGAGGAGGATATTTCAATATTTTTTTCCTTTGTAAACCTATGTATTTTATTTTGTGCATTATTTGAGAAGGGGTGCATAGGCTCTACCAGACTGCCAAAGGGGTCTGTGGCACAAAAAAAAAGTAGGTGGAAGATGAAATTAGAGGGGCTTAGATGCTAAAATGAGCACAGAAAGACAGTCACAAACTTGATATATCCCATTCCCCACCTTTGGTGAGGCTGCAGATGCCACAGAGGCATCAGAGGGGTAATAGATTGGCCTCTTCTCAGCAGTCCTGTCCTTTGCAGTTGTTGATTTCATTTCAATTGTTTACATATCTTTGTATTTTAAAAGCCCAACTTAAGCTTTGGAACAGAAATTTAAAATCAAATTTTTGCACTTAAAAATAACAATTACAGCCTGAGCACAGGCTTATAAATGGAATTCAGGAGTGCAGAGGCAGGAAGGATTGGTATTCATTGGAATGGATAAATTCCTAAACTCCTGGCTTTCCTGAGAAGCTGTTCAAAGATTCCATGTAAAAAAAAACCCCAAATAAACAAAAAGGCTAAAACTGAAAGGGACAGACTGTCTTAGCAAATCCAGGGGCCAGGAGCCCCCTACAGCCTCATGAAAACTAATCTAAGGAAAGGAGAAGAGAGAGAAAAGTAAAAAATTATACCCAAACACCAGAAGATCCTTTTGGTAAATCAGAGACCTTGAAAGAAACAGGGTCCTAAGATTTAGTGGCCTTGGTGTCAAGGGCCCTCCACCCCTCAGATGTGAGTCTTCCTTCCTTCCTTCCTTCCTTCCTTCCTTCCTTCCTTCCTTCCTTCCTTCCTTCCTTCCTTCCTTCCTTTCTCTTTCTTCTTTTCTTTCCTTCCTGCATCACTTCACCCTACTTTAGACATCTTGGTAGCCCCCTGATCCCAGGAGTTTATCATGTTGTTGCCAAACTTGGTGTGAATACTTGGTCAGTTTTGTAGCTCAGACTATACTCAAGCTTAAGAAATATTGCCTACTTCAACCTCCTTAGTAGCAAGGATCACAGGTATGTGAGACCATACATGTCTGGGATTACCTTTCTACATTTATTTCCCACAATTTCCATAGCACTTAGTTTTGTAACTTCCAAATACCAGTACCCTTAGCGTGTAATCTGGTATATTAAATTTATCTATGTTCTGTCTAGTTTCTCTGTTAGACCTTCTTATGTAAACAATGCATTTCCCTAACTGGAAAAATAAGTTATGAAGTTGCTTCAATGACAACAAGTTCTCCCAGAAATCTAGGCCCACTTTTTGGATAACAATATTTTACCCATGTTATCATATAGTATCTAGTCATGAAATAACTACAATGTCTAAAGAATTTAAACTGAGAACCACTCGGGGGGCAATAGAAATACACATGGTGGGTGAGAATAGGTTACAACATATAGCAATGAGGAACCAGAACAAAGGTTTCCAACAGAAAAAATGCATGATGGAAAGCAAAGATGAGATGGCCCATGGTGGGATGTGGGAGCTAACCAACAGATAGAGTGGATGCTTTTTGGGTTGAGCAAGGCTGATCCTAGGAGAACAAAACCACAGTCTAGGCCTGGGAGTTTACTTGAAACATTTCTGTCTCGGTGGCACCTGCCAGGTAGCATGCTCTGTTGACACATCTTTTTAGAATTCAAAGTCACCTTAAGAATCACTTTGGTAATCAAGTAATGGACTTGAAATTTAGGTGATCTGAATTCGAATCCCAACTCAGACACTTACTAGTTGTATGAATATAGGCAAATCACTTTTAGTTTCAGTTTCCTCATTTGTAAAGTGAGTAAATAATAACTACCTCATAGAATTATTGGGGGAAACAAATGAGAAACCATAGATAAAGCACCTTCTAAACCTTAAAAGGCTCTATAAATATTAGCTATTATGATAATACCAGAGTGAGACCTAAGAACTATACTTGAGGAGACAATTAACATTTCTCTAATGTTTTATGACTTACATAGCTGTTTTCTCAGGAGGCTCCCACATGATAATAATAGCGATTAATAGCAATCGCTAACTTTTATATAGCTCTTATTACATGCCAGGCACCATGCTAAGCATTTTACAATTATCATCTCATTTAATGTTCACAACAACTCCAGGAGGTAGGTGCTGTTATTACTCCTATTTTACAGATTAGGAAACAGAGGTAAACGGGGGCTCAATGATTTGCCCAGGTCCAAACAAATAGGAAGTGTCTCAGGCTAGATTTGAACTCAGGTCTTCCTGATTCCATGCTTAGTGCTCTAACCATTGTATGACCTCATTGCCACTAAGTAATTAAGGTGTAATATTTTACAGGGAGTTCAGAGAAGTCAATTGACTTACCTAAGGTGAGGGCCAGAAAATGGGTTTTTTTAAGATCCTAAGGCTGGTGCTATTTTGTTGCCCTGTGGTGACTCTCTATAGTTGTAAAGGATTCCCTCTAACATGGTTGATGCGGCTCCCCAGGGAATGCTCATTAAGTTCAAGCTATCAAAGGCAGCTAGTGGACACAGTGGATAGAGTGCTGGACTTGGAATCAGGAAGACATTCATCTTCCTGAGCTCAAATCCAGTCTCAGACACATACTAGCTGGGACCCTGGGCAAGTGGCTTAATCCAGTTTACCTCAGTTTCCTCACCATAAAATGATCTGGAGAAGGAAATGGCAAGACACTCCAGTATCTTTGCCAAGAAAACCCCAAATGGAGTCATGAAGAGTTGAGCATAGCTGGAATGACTGAATAACAACATCAAAGAAAGAGGCAAGATTACACCCAGATGATAAGATGAAAAAATAGACCAATAATCTTGGGGAAATGGTTGCAGAGGGAAAGACATGACAATAGTGAGACGAATGACAAATATTCTCCAAGGAATGAAAGAGAATGCCATTTTCCCCACTGTTATGGGCAAGTTTTCCCTCCTACAGAGAAAAAATCTACCAGTGATAGACAATCTGACTGCATTTAGAGCAAAACCAGAAAGTCTATCAATGAGTCACGATGAAGAGGGTACTGGATAGGATTCAAGAGGTCAATCAAGTAATGGTCCATTTATCAGCACCCAGACATCTGGGACCTAATATCAGAAGAAAGCGCATGACCTGGTTTCAGCCTTCAACCACATGTCTACCAGATCTAGCTGGGAAAGTAGAAGTGAAAAATAATACTAGCCCCATCTTAATCTGGGAAGTAATCCCACCCTATGAATCCAAAGATCTGGGTTCAAATCAAGAAGAATGGCCTGTTGCTTTCCCTTTCATTCTAGGAAATAATCTTCCCCCATATCTCCATCTATTGAACTTCCATTTCTGCAGAGTTAATTCATGTTCCATTTGTTCCAATAACCTTCACTGAACCTCAAACTAGAAGTGTTTTCTCTCCTCATATTTCTCCTAGCACTTTGACTGAAGCTCTCCTTTATTGGTATCATACCGTCCCTTGTATTATAGTTATTTGTTTAAATATCTTTCCCCATCCATATTACTTTTTATGGGTGGTAATGTTCTTATTATTGTTAGCTGTATTTATATAGCTCTTAAAAGTTTGCAAAGTACTCTTTTATAAAGTTCCCTTCCATCTACTCAGTCTTTATCTTGTCTATTCTGATTTTTATATAAACATATATGTAGTCTCCTCCATTCAAATATAAGTCCTCTGAGGGTAGGGACTATTTCTGTTTTTCTCTTTGCAACATTCTTGCTTAGCACAGGATAGGCATGTAATAAATGCATGTTGATTAACTGATTGCTTCACAGGCATTATCTCTTTTGATTCTCACATGACCTTGTGAGCTAATACAAATAAGATATCTGTAGTATAATATATAGATATTACTTACAAATAATATCTATATATTATTCCCATTTATAGATGAATAAATGGGTTCACAGATATTAATCAGCTTCCAATAGCTATTGGGGTAAAAAATACTTTATTATTTATTACTATTATTTGAACCTAACTTCATGTGGCTAGAAATTGTCTAACCTAAAGCTTACAGTAGAGGTCAGGCTGACCTCAGTGATGCTCCAGGGAAACCAGAGACTGTCTTGAGGTCAACCCAAAACATTTGTATCTTGTTCACCCAGATCTTATTTTGGGTCCACCCAAAGCTTGTGTTTTGAGTTCCCTACAAGTTAGTGTTTGGAGTTTCTCAAATTACATTGAATGTTTATACTTACCTGCTGAGCTACATCTCAAACTGCCCTTTTCTGGAAATTCCCTAACTGCCTACATGGGAACAACTAAGCATTTGTTCTTGTGTCCTGGCTTAAACTCTTTATAATGTAAAACTCACAGAGACACCAGGAGAGAGCCACACCTTTTTTTTGACTCTCTCCTTTGCTGAATGAACAATAAAATTCTTTTGAAAACTTTTGAGGTATGGGGGTTTGTTATCCACCAATACTGTATAACTAGTATATACTGGAGGTAGATTATGAGCTCAGGGCTCTTTTGAATTTAAGTCCAATACTCTTGCCTCTTTGGAAGTCCCACACATAGATTCCTTAATAAATGTACATTGAATTCAGTTGAATTCTAAACAGGAGTAGGAAGACAGATGAGGACAATGGATAGAGCACTAGACCTGAAGATAGGAAGATTTGAGTTCAAATCCTGTGTCAGATATTTAAGAGTTGTGTGACCCTGGGTAAGTAATGTAACCTTTCTGAGATTCAGTCTCCTTATCTGTAAAGTGGTGACAATTATAGCACCTATCCCATGGAATTGTTGTGAGGACTAAATGAAATAACACATATAGGGTTTTCTTTGTAAGCCTTAAAGTAGTTATCATCATTGTTATTATTACTTTCCAAAGTTAGTCCCCAAATTTAGACAAGTATACTCTCACACATGTGATATGATAGGAGAAGTACAAAAAGTTTCACCAGCTAATATATTTCCTCCAACAGTATGCCACCAGTCCTGAAATTCTTAAGTTTTCAGGGACATCTTTGGGTTAGGGCATCACCTCCAGAAAACCTCTTCAGTCATTCCTTGGACATGTCTTTTTCCCCTTGCATTAGAGGTTAGGGAGCTGTCCACAGCTAAAGGTAGTTTGGAGGAAAATTACTCAAGCTCAGGCTTAGAAAACTGCAGATACATTCACTATGAAGAAAATCTATTCTAGAGCTAAGACGTCACTTGTAACCTGGTTTCTTTTATCTCTACACTGATCCCAGACTATGCCTCCCACTTTTGCTTTGGATCTTAGGGAATCCTGCACTCCTTTTCTGGTCTTGAGACAAATATCCTCCTTCAGGTCCCTATTTGCCTTCTGTTTGCTACTCAATACACCCAACTCTGATGCATGGTTTTTCTGTTCCCTGACCATCTGACACTTGTTTTGAGCTCTTTAACAAACTAAAACTTTGCTATAGCATGAATTTTTAATTTCAAAAAATATTTATTTATTTTTATAAGTATTTGTCATCTTTCCCTCCTAGCTCCCTCGCCAATTGAACAAATAAAATAAACCATAGTAACAAATATGCATCAGTGAATAAAACAAATTCTCATATTGGCCATTTTCAATCCTCTAGACTCATGGTATATCATTATTCTTTCATGAATTCTGCCTTGGGAGCCAGAGCTACTAGGAGTACATGGTTAGAGATGAAGAAAGAATCAAGAAGGGAGATAGGAGGCCTTCATGACAGATTTCTCCTAATTGATAACTTAGCTACAGGCCAGTCCTGCTGGTCTCTGTCATTAATAATCCCTAATCAGCAATTAATATCCCCTCAAGTTATTGTTAAATGCAGTCAGTCAATTGCACAAGTAAGCCAGCTACTTACTGTCTGGTCAGGACTTAGGTAAAATAAATGGCTGTAGATGACCAGTCCAAGTCATGTATGGTAGACAGCCAAGAAGACTGAGTTAAGACAAACAGATCAAGTAACTCATAAGCATTGGAGACAGTCCAAGAAGAGCTTTGGGTGGATGTTCACACAAAGTAATCAACATATAGAGGTATGGGAGAATAAAAATGGGGGGGAAGGAATCAAGTCAGGAGGCCAAATTCTATTTGGGCAGTTCAATTGCCTGGGGTACTTAGCCAGAACAAGAGGAGATGTTAGGGTAGACATAATCTCTTCCTTCAAGCACATGAAAGGCTGGCCTGGGGAATAGAGGATTAGTCTTGCTCAGTTTGGCCTCCGACGGCAGAAATGAAGGCAATGGAAGAAGTTTGATTCTGGTTTGATATGAGTATAATTATAGTTAGAGCTGCCCGACAATAGAATGAGTATCAGCTTCAGTATTTCTGTGAAACTTGTTGCCAACACTTGCAGTCATGCAGGGGTTCTTTGCTCATCATTCATGGGAATTTCCAGTGGAGACTTACTACATCAAGCAAGCATCCAGAAATGTCACTTGCATGACCTCTGCAGCAGAAGCACTGAACCACTTCCCTTTATTATTTTTTAAAAATTAACAAGCATTCATTTTCTCTCCTTCCCATCTACCTCCCATCTATCTACAATACATGCATATTGAGAAAGAAAGAAAAGAAAATCAAAACTCTCTTTTGAAGTTCCATATTGGAACACATTTTATTTATTCTATATTTACAACAAATACGTATAGTCAGGTAAAACAAATTTCCACATAGGGCATGTCCAAAAATGAATCTCTTGCTGCTTCCTGAAGCCATTGAAGAGATGGGTAGCATACTTCATCATCAGTCTTCTACGATCATGGCTAGTCATTGCATTGAGTCTTTCAATGTTATTTGTCCTTACAATTCTGTACAATAGAGAACATATTGTTCTAGTGGTTCTGCTCACTTTCCTCTGCATCAGTTCATACAAATCCCCATAGGTTTCCCTGAAACTATCCACTTAATCATTTCTTATGGCATGATGACACTGTATTATATTCATAAACTATACTTTTTCAGCAATTCTCCAAATGATGGGCATTCCTTGAGTTTGCAGTTCTTTGCCAAAAATAAATCTACTACAAATATTTTTGCTCATGTGAATCCTTTTCATTTTTCTTTGATCCCATCATCTTTTATATCTTCACAATTGTCCCACAAGACAGAAAAATAAAGAGGTGCACAGAAAGTCGAGTAGGGGCTCTCAGGCCAGACCCATGCTAATAGTTGTTTCACTTTGTACCATAAACTTCTCACTGCTTTCTATATCTGGCCTTCTTTTTAAAGACATCTACCATTTAAGGGACAATTCTGGAGACAAGAGTTTAGCTAAGAGTCCTACTTGTAAAATGAGATTGACCCTCATATTAGATATAAGATGATATATAGATGTATTAAATGGGCTTCATCTTAGATATAAAAGCCAGACATACCCTATGAATTTAGGCAACAAGTTGCATTTGGTGATAGCACCTTGTACAAGGATGGGGAATATAGTTCTACAAATGATCAATCAATCAACTTAAGGCTTACCAATTTTAATATGTGATGCATGCAAAAGTATATAGAACACAAAAAAATAGAACATTACTCTGTCTTTCTGCCTTTGTATGTTATGCAGCCCTGCTTGTATACTTCTAATGAGATACTAATAATCTCTATGAATTCAAAGTGGACTCCAGATTTTACCTACTGATAAAACACTAGCCTTCCAATGGACACCAAGCCCAATATTAAGACAGGACTTTTCCATTCAAAGAAAAGGAAGAAGAGAAATTTGGATAACACAACTCCAAGGGAAATGCTTAACTAGAATTTTTAGAGGAAAATGAAATATCTAAATGATAACTCTGAGCAGAGGATCAGGGTTATAGTGTGCTGGCTGCTTGGATAATTAGACATGTGGGCAAAAAGTATCTGAGTGGGAGAATTATTTTGTAGGGTTTTCTGGAACTGGCATATTTTAACCAATTAGCATGTTACTTGTGATGATGAAGAAATTATCCACCCAAGTACTACTACTCAAGGGCCTCATTGTGGTAAGCAAGTATTTCAGGGGTTTGGAGAACAAGCTAGAAGAAAAAGGAAAGTTGACTCATTCAACTAAATAAATGTTAAAGCACGGGATGGTTGCAGACAGTGTCTATAAAGGGAGTATCCACACTGATTAAATCAAAAATGAGGCTGAGAAATTATAAAGGACAAACTTAGCTCCAAAGAGAAATGAGAAAACACCTCCTCCTACTCTTTCTCAGAAATGGAAGTCCATAGGTATGGAACACTGCATATAATGTCAGATTTTTTCCATGTTTTGTTTTTCCTCTTCCTCCTCTTTAAACAAAAGTATTCTGTGCCATAACAGATGGTTCTTAGAGGTAAGAAGAAGAGATACAAGAGGAAAAGAAGAAAATGCAATCATAAAAGCTATCAATAAAATTCTATTTTTGAAAAAAATCAATGATGATGGGAAATCATTGAAGCATAAAAATCCCAAATGTAAGCTTAGATCATACAGTCAAGTGATTAGTAATGCAGTGTGATCATGATATTGAAAAGCAAAGTGCAAAGCTCCTTAATGAAAACACAAGTAGTGGAAATAACCTGGATTTGTATTCAAAGGATACAGGTTTGAATTCTAGTTATGTGACCTGAGTGACCACGGGCAAGTCACGTCTCCTCTCTGAGTCTGTATTTCTCAATTTGTAAAATGAAGGGGTTAGGCTACCTGTTTTCTTACATCCCCTTCAATATTTGTCATTTCTCTTTTCTGTCATGTTAACCAATCTGATAAGTGTGAGATTGCACCTCAGAGTTGTTTCAATTTGTATTTCTCTAATCATTAGTGAGTTAGAACATTTTTTGCATATGACTTTATTACTGTGATTTCTTCCTCTGAAAACTTCCTGTTCATATCATTTGACCATTTATCATTTGGGGAATGGCTTCTATTTTTATGAATTTGGCTCCATTCGCTAGATATTTGAGAAATTTATCAGAAAAATCATCTGCACTTTTTTTTAGTTTCCTACTTCTCTTCTAATTTTGGCTGCATTCGTTTTTGTTTGTGTAAAGGTTTCTAAATTGTATGTAATCAAAATTATCCATTTCTCCTCCTATGAACCGCTCTATATCTTGCTTGGTCTTCCCCTTTCCATAGATTTGACAGATAATTTCTTCCATATTCCCCTAATTTGATTATAATAGCACCTGTTGTGTTTAATGCATATACTCACTATCAGCTGAAATTGATATACTATGTGAAATCTTGGTCTATGCCTAGTTTCTGTCACACTACTTCCTGGTTTCCAAGTTTTTCTCAAATAATAGTTCTTGCCCCAATAGCAGGGATCTTTGAGCTCATCAAACTCTAGGCTCCTATGTCCATTTGCTTCTGTATATTTTGCACCTAATCTATTCCATTGATGAACCATTCTTTCTTGCCCAGTGTCAAATTGTTTTGATGATTGCCACTTTTATAATATAGTTTTATGGTACTGCTAGGCCTCCTGCCTTCACATTTTTTTCACTAATTCCCTTGATCTTCTTGACCTTTTGTTCCCCCAAGTGGTTTTTTCTCCTAACTCTATAAAGTAAATCCTTGGTAGTGTGGTTTGACACTAAATAAGTAATTTAACTTAGATATCATTGTCATTTTTATCATATTGGCTCAGTTTACTCATGAGCAAATAATATTTCTCAAATTATTTAAATCTGTCTTCATTTGTGTGAAGAGTGTTTCATAACTGTGTTCACATACTTCTTGTGTATATATTGGCAAGCAGAATCCCAAGTATTTCATAGTGTCTAGAGTCATTTAAAATGGAATTTCTCTTTCTGTCTCTTCCTTTTGGACTTTGTCTGTAATATATAGAAATGTTGATGATTTGTTGGGGGTGATGTTATATCCTGTAATTTTGCTAAAATTCTTGCTTTGAATAGGTTTTTAATTGATTTTCTTGGGTTCTCTAAATATAGCATATTCTCTGTGAACAAAAGCAGTAATTGTGTTCCCTCATTGCCTGTTTATTCCTTCAATTTCTTTTTCTTGTCTTATTGCTAGAGTTGGCATTTCTCATAAAATATTGAATAATAGTGCTGACAATGGGCACTCTTGCTTCACTTTCAATCTCATTGTGAAGGCTTCTAGCTTATCCCTATTGCAGAAAATGTTTGTTCTTGGTTTTAGATAGATACTACTTATTTTAAGAAAAGCTCCATTTATTCCTGTGCTTTCTAGCATTTTTAATAGGAATGGGTGTTGCGTTTTGTCAAAGCCTTTTTTTTTACATCTATTGACATATTCACTTTTCATCAGCTTCAGTCCCCACCCCAATTTCCTCTGTTCTTTAGGTCTGGCTCAATGCTTTCACAGGGAGGAGTTCTGTTGGTTATTGCCTCAGAATACAGAGTAAGGACAGGAGTGGGAACCAGGCATGAGGGAGTGGGATGCTGACAGAAACTGCAGCAGCAGCAAGAGAACTGCTGAATTGATCCAAGGGCACAAGCCCATGAGTTGGGTTTAAAAAGCAGTTAAGTTCTGAGAATGTGTCTAGTCCTTTGTCCCCAAATTATATGTGACACTGCCTTATCTTCCCTATTGGACTATAAGTTCTATGAGGGTAGGGATTCATAAGATCACTGAAAGGAACAACAGAAACCACTTAGTCCAATCCTTTCATCTTACAGGTGAAAGAATTGAACCTGGGAGGAGGGAAGTGACTTCCCAAGTACACGAGGCAAGGACAAGAATTGAAACCTGACTGATTTCAAATCTAGCATTCTTTCCCAATACACAGTGGGAAAAGTCAGGCAGAAAAGTTGGAAAGATTCAGTTGAATAATCTGTTTTCTTTTAGCCACTTTGTCCTCTGAAGTTTTCAGGCTAGTAAGTTCTTGCTTCCCCCTCCTGACATTGTAAAGCTAAACCAAATGCCTTCAAAGTTAATATCAGCTATTTACTCTGACCACACAGAGGACTCTGAGTCAAGGAGAAGACCATATTTTACTAATTCCTGTCAGCATGACTCATTCCCTGATGGAAAAATCAATTGTTTGCCTTAAAGAAAAACACTTGGTGAACAACTGCTGTTTCCCCAACCCCAGGTGATGCATCTCCCATGACATGGGGCAGCCCACCTGGGAAGGTAATACTCAGCATCTCATCCACCTTCCATAATAAGAGATATCACTCTTCCCCAGGTTCCCCTGATGAGGCTGGGCCAGTGGCATCAAGGCGAGAATATGACGACCCTCTCTACTGACAGTGACCCTGGGGTCTGCTGCTTGATATCTTTGCAGATTCCCAAGTCAAATTCAAGCACACTCATAGAATCCCAGAGCTGGGACAGATTTGAAGGACTTTCTATGTCTCCTCCTCCTGAATCATAAATACCCCCCAGGCTACAAAATCACTGATAAAGGGATTAGTCAGCCTATGAATACTTCAAGTGACAGAGTATTCACCGACTTGATCACAGAATCTCAGAGTTGGAAAGGACTCCCCAGATCCACCTGTCTAACTAGTACCAGGACTGGAATACTTTTTAAAAGAGTATTATAAGTAATCTTTCCAACAAGCACTTGCTGTTTGTATATATCTTGTACATACCTAATTTTTATATGCTCTTTCTCCTATCAGAAGATAAACTCCTTGAGAACAGGGCCTATTTTCACTATTATTATCATATTACTATGTGCTTGACACATAGTAAGACCTTAAAAATGCTTATTGATCACTCAATTGATCCATTTAGTGACCTCCAACAATGGAAAACTCATTCCTTCCCAAAGAAAAATCATTCTATTTTTTTGGACAATTCTTATTAAGTTTTTTCTTTTGCTCGACTGAAATCTGCCTGTTTGCTGACTTCTATCAATTGTTCTCAATGCTGCCTAGGATCAAGTAATATAAATCTTATCTGTCTTCCTTTTCTTCAGATATTTGAAGACAGAAATAGTATCCTCTTTAAGTCTTCTCTTCCCTAGGATTAACATTACTAGTTTACTTAAAATACTGCTCTTAGGAAAAGATTCATCACCTGGCAGCAGCAGCAAAAGCAACCAGAACAACCTATAGGAAGAAGAGGAAGGCATTTACACCCAGAAATAAGAGACAATTCATGCATTCTATACTGTGAAGTATATATTTGCAAAAAAAAGAGAACCAAATTCAAATGATGGCCAGGACACCTACTAACTGTGTGACCTTGGCAAATTATTTCAATTCACTTCAATAAACACTTATTAAGCATCTACTATGTTCTGGACTATTTCACTTCTTTGAGATTTAGTTTCCATCTCTAGGGAATGCAAATCATTGCTCTGCCTATCTTACAAGAATATGGTGAAAATCAAATGAATAAATAGGGGTAAATGGCTTCATAACATTAGGGCTTATGTAAATGGGAGGAAGTATTATTGTTATTATTATTTATTTCACTGTTTGCATTCACAAAGAACACTGGAGTTATTCTGTTATCAATTTTTCTTTTATGCTTGGTTTTGTTCATTAGAGTCAAAATATGATTTCCAGTCTTTTAAAAATTTTATTTTTTCAACTAACAAGCACTATTTTTCCCCATCACTTCCTTGCTCTCTCAATTAGGAGAGGAAAGGTCGGGGAGAAATCCTTTGTAAATGACTGGTATAGTCAAGGAAATCAAGTTCTCATGTTGGCTGTGTCCCAAAATGTATGTCTAATCTTGAATCCATCACCTCTCTGTCACGAGGGTCGCATGCTCCATTATCAGTTCCCTGTAATTATTGCTGGTCATTTAGTTGTTCTTCAATTTCTCAAAGTTGCTTTTCTTTGCAATGTTGTTATTATTCTCCTGGTTCTGCTCAATTCACTCTGAATCAGTTCATAAAAGTCTTCCCACACTTCTTTGAAATAAAAGTGTTCCTTCACATTCCTAAACTTTATTTTGTTCAGTCATTTCCCAATTGATGGATACTCCTCCCCTTAGTTTCAGTTTTTTGTCACCACAATAAAAGCTATATAAAGTTTTGTGCATATGGGTTTTTTAATCTTTATTTGATTTCCTTGAGAGTATAGGCCTAGTACAGGTGTTGTTGGTTGATAGGATATGCACAATTCAGTAACTTTGAAGGCATAGTTTTCAAACTGTTTTCCAGAATGGCTGCACCAAGGCACTGCTATACCAATAGTACATCAATGTGCCAGTTTTCCCAAAGTCCCTTAATATTTGTCATTTTCCTTTTTTATCATCTTTGACAATCTGATAGGTATGAAGTGAAACCTCAGAATTATTTTTTTTAAAGATACCAAGGTAATTTATTTGAACAACTAGAAGGAGCAATATGATAATGTAGTGCTAACATTCTAATGTATTGAAGAGAAAATTTAAAGTGCAAGAGATACAAGTATTTTATTACCTTATTATATTGTATATACATATACTTGTATGTTTTCTTTCTTTCTTTCTCTCGTTTTCAACATTCACTTCCACAAAATTTTGAGTTCCAAATTTACTCCCCATATTTCCCCTCCCCCACCCCAAAATGCCTTGCATTCTGATTGCCCCTTCCACCAATGTGCCCTCCCTACTAACACCCCTCCCTTCCCTTATCCTCATCTTCTCTCTTGTCCTATAGGGCAACATAAATTTCTATACCCCAATACCTGTATTTCTTATTTCCCAGTTGTATGCAAGAATAATTCTCAACATTTGTTCCTAAAACTTTGAGTTCCAACTTCTCTTCCTTCCTCCCTCCCTCCCCATCCCCACTGAGAAGGCAAGCAATTCAATATAGGTTATATATGTGTAGTTTTGCAAATGGCTTCCATAATAGTCATGTTGTGTAAGACTGACTACATTTCCCTCTTTCCTATCCTACCCCCCATTTCTTCTATTCTCTCTTTTGACCTTGTCCCTCCCCAAGAGTGTTTACTTCTAATTGCTTTCTCTTCCCATTTGCCCTCCCTACCATCATCTCCACCCAACATGCTTATCCCCATTTCCCCTACTTTCCTGTAATATAAGATAGATTTTCACACCAAATTGAGTGTGTATATTATTCCTTCCTTGAGCCAAATGTGATGAGAGTCAGTTTCATTTTTCCCCTCTCACCTCCCCTCTTTTATCCTCTACTGGAAAAGCTTTTTCTTGACTTTTCTATGAGAGATAATTTGCCACATTCCATTTCTCCCTTTCTCCTCCTAACATATTCCTCTTTCACCCCTTAATTTTATCTTTTTAGATATGATCCCTTCCTATTCAACTCACCCTGTGCTCTGTCTCTATGTGTGTGTGTGTGTGTGTGTGTGTGTGTGTATGTGTGTGTAATCCCTCCAACTACCTAGATATTGAGAAAAGTTTCAAGAGTTACAAATATTGTCTTTCCATGTAGGAATGTAAACAGTTCAACTTTAGTAAGTCCCTTGTGATTCTCTTTGCTGTTTACCTTTCCATGCTTCTCTTGATTCTTGTGTTGGAAAGTCAAATTTTCTTTTCAGCTCTGGCCTTTTCATCAAGAATGCTTGAAAGTCCTCTATTTCATTGAATGACCATTTTTCCACCTGAAGTATTATACTCAGTTTTGCTGGATAGATGATTCTTGATTCCTCAGAATTATTTTAATTAGCACATCTCTATTATTTGAAACATTATTTCATATAGCTATTGACAGCTTGGATTTTTTCCTTTAAATTTTTTTATATCTTTTGACCATTAATCACTTGAGGAATATCTCTTTTTATTTTAAATTTTAGCCAGTCCCTTGAATATTTTGGAATTTCTAGTCATTTTGAAGAAGGCCTCTACTAATATCCTTGCTCTAGTCCCTCTCTAGACCTTCAAAGGCTACACCATAAATGGCATAAGTCCTACAAATTCAGTCAATTGATTAATTGATTCCTCACTCATTTTGTGTGAGGAACTGGACTAGGCCCTAAGGAAACAAAAGTAAAAGAAAGAAAAGTGAAAGAAAGAAGAAGGGAAGGAAGGAAGGAAGGAAGGAAGGAAGGAAGGAAGGAAGGAAGGAAGGAAGGAAGGAAGGAAGGAAGGAAGGAAGGAAAGAAGAAAAAAAATTCTATTTTCAAGGACCTTGGATGGGAAGGCTTGGAGATGAACTATATGTCTTTCATTTGGGGCCTGATGTCATCATCAGGAAGCTAGCTACTCAGGAAAGGTTTGACATTTATGTCTCTGGATGTAATGCCCATCCTGATGAAAGTACTAATCTTTTAAAAAACTGAAAGGCAAAAGATTAGCAAAGAAATTCTCTTCCCTGATATCTGATTAGAGAAAATTGGTCTAATTAGTCCTTCTACATTTCCACCTTGCATAATTGTACCCAAGAAGTTCTTTTCAATTACTCTGGCACAATCTAGAGAAATAGGTTGCATTTTTTATGGTTAGAAAATTGCCTTTTTGCATTCTGGGATTTGCCCTCAGATGCACAGTTCTACCAATTACCATTTAGTAGAGACAGGAAAAGTAGTGACTTAGGAACCAGGAGACCTAGCTTTAATCATGGCTCAGTAGTCAACTTATTGCATGACCCTGGGAAAGTCCTTTCCCTCTCAGGGCCTCACTTTCCTCATACATAAAATGGCAAGGTTAGAATAAATGATCTCTGGATCTCTTTCAGCTCATTCTGTGATTCATTATTAGAAAATAAAATGTGTGCCCTTAATTAGCCTGGGGTGAGGCAAGAGTCTGATGATTTCTTACCTCTGTTCTGAATTCATTGTGTGCAAAGCAATCACTTTGAGAGAATCACTTCCCAGAAACCATCAGGCCAAGGATGCCAAGTTGGAAAGTACTACTTCCTTAGTGGTAGAAAAGGACATTGGACTCCAAGTCTATGTAAGAAGAAGAAAAAGGAAAGAAAAAAAAACAGCTAGTTATCACTGATGACCACCATTTTCAAACTATGAAATGTAAACAAATTTAGCATGGAGAAACAGTCAAACTTGGTGTCAATTGCAGAGGTCCACTAGATTGTCAAAGTGAAGAGGTGGCCTTGGGTCCAGGAAGACATGACTTTTAACACTGGCTCTGATGCATGCTGGCTGGGTGTCCCTGAACCAGGCACTGAACCTCTCAGTGTCGCAGAAAACTCTCTCAATCTTTAAGTTCCAGAAAAGGTGCCTATCTGCATTGGTAAGAGGAGTTTCCTCTTTCAGGAGTTCTCTATTATCAAATGACAGGCTTTATCCCTATGCCAGATCATTCCTGGTTTTTCATTCTTCTATCCTAATTTGTAAGATACAGTGCTCACTTCCTTTCAAGGTTCTCATCATTCTCAACCCAGCCACCAGTTCCTCCTTCTCGGTAAGAATCAGATATAGAATAGTGGTTCCATCTGTTGGTTCCTCCACCTCTTAGAAAATAAAGCTATTATTAGAAAGGCAGAGTGTTGTGGTAGAGCCCAAGCCTGGGAGCCCAAAAGTCCAGGGTTCAAATCCTACCTTAGACTCTTAATTAGTTGTGTGACCATGAGCAAGTTCCTTTGCCTTGATCTGCTTCAGTTTTTTCATCTGCAAAATGGGGATAATAGCACTTACCTCACAAGGTTGTTGTGATCATCAAATGAGGTAATATTTGTAAATTATTATGAGTACCTTAGTACAATAAATTAACCTATGAATGTTGGCTATTTGAAGTTATCACCTTCATTAAGGTCAGTCAATGTTAGCTCCTGTACTTTGGGCAGAAAGCTCTGGGAGCTTTCTCCCCACTAATGTACCTTACCAACAAACTAAGCCTGTGATCTCTTTTTGCAGATACCACAATTATTTCCTCTCTCTGTCCAAGTGGAACATAATATAGACTTGGAAAAAATATCTGAGGCTATCTCTTCCAACCACTTCATTTTATAGATGAGAAATCTGAGTTCCAAGGAGATTAAGTGACTTGGCCAAATGACTACACCAGGTACTTAGGTGAGCCATGCATTGCATTCAGCACCAGGGTACCCCTGAAAACATACAACTTTAACAATCAAAGAATTATAGATTTAGAACTGGAAGGGACCTTAGATGTCTTCTAGTTCTGTCCTCTCATTTTACAAATAAGGAAAATGAGGCTCAAACAGATAGTAAGCATTAAAGACAGGATTTGAACTCAAATTCTCTGTTTTTTCCACTCTGCCTCTGATCTTCACCCAAATACTATCCACCATGCTTCCTCTCCATTCTGGTTCCTGGATTTCCTTATGAATACACTACATTCAAGACTATACTGTCCATCCCTTTATCTAATCTGCTCTTTTTGTATAGGGCAGACACTTCTGGGACAATATCTACTTGTGGGTCTCATATAATCAAATCTCACTGATAACTATAACTTCAAATTTTCCTCCTTGCCCTAGTTCCCTAACTCACCTTGCCCCATACGTGTCCATTAGGCATTTGTGTCTAGATTCCTGAGGCTAAGAGTTTTGTTGCTAGCTTTCTTTCTTGGATTATTTTTCTCCTGTGACTTTTGTCTCATCTCCACTGCTGTAATTTTTCCTGAATTATACCTACTCTTTATGTTCTTTAGCTTGGTGGATATACTTAGTTTTTTTTCTTCACCAACCCCCACATTCCTTTTCACCTTAAATCTCTTTTGATTAAATTTTCAAAACTCCAAGCAGACACATTCCTACTGAAATTTGTTAGGTCCTCTTTATCTCTCACCGGGATCATATCATCCCTGCTTTTTAAACCATGATCCATTCTCAAAGGTCAAAGCTAATGAATTGTTCTCTGCCTTTCCTCTTGAGCCCCCTTTCCCTTTTAAAGAACCCAGAAACTCGTGGATTGTTTTCCCTAAGTTTCTTTTTGATCACCTAGGTTTCTAGCCACCATTTGGAGAATGGCACTAATTCAATTATTGGGTGAATGCAACAATGGGTAGGCGTTTGTTAGCATACATTTATGACAACATGGGGATAGGGAGACTCACTTGTATTAGAATTTAAACTCAGTCATCTTGCTGAATCCAGGATTATTTTTTCCTTCAAATTTTGGTTCTTTGTCCATGTATTCTTTAGAAATAGAATAACATTATCATTTGTATTGAATATTGGGGGGGATGAAGCAAAAGTTATTTTTGTTAGAAACAAGCACAGGGTGAGTGGAGCCTAGCTGGGGTCATGCTCTGGAGGGGAGCGCCAAGGACTCCAGCCATGCCCAAAATGACTGCATTAAGTACTTAAGTCAGCCATGCATTGCTTTCAGTGCTAGGGTACCCTGAAAACATACAACTTCAACAATCAAAATCACAGGATCAAAGAATTATAGATTTAGAGCTGGAAAGGACCTTAGATGTCTTCTAGTTCAGCCCTCTCATTTTACAAATGAGGAAACTGAGGTTCATGACAGTTTTAAGTATCTAAAGGCAGATTTGAACCAGCTCTTCATGACTCCAAGACCTATAGTCAAACTGAAGTTGCCAATACTGAAGTTCTCAGGGTTTTCCGGGTTAGAGACAAGAACAATTAAGATTTTGTAATAGACACCCATCCCACTAAAAGAAAACTATATATACACTAGTACATCAAGTCGGAAGCTGGGGCTCACTTCACATATGGGTTACACCTGGATTTCAGCAAAATATTTAGCTAAGCATTGTCATCTTTGAGGACAAAATGAAGACCTTGATCTTGATAAAACAACCATTGAGTAAATATTGATCTGAGTGAATGATAAGATCCCAAAGAGATTTGTAAATCTCTTTTAAAAAAATTTATAAAGAGCTTTATGAATTTTGTCATCCTGGAGGGAGTTTTCTCATAGAACAGGCTACTACTAGAGGAAGTTCAGACTGGAATTGGATGACCATTCTCTAGAGAAGAGGATTAGGACTCAATTGAGTCATAGTAAATGACCTCTCAGGTTCCATACTCAGATACTCCAACAGTGTGAATTCCAATCCTCCTTCCTCTGAGTGAATTAAGTCTAGAGGTAAAAAAGAAACAATCAGGATACTTGGGTTCTAGTCTTGGCTCTTTCTAGCTAGATGGTCTTTGACAAGTCACTGATCTCTCTGACCATCAGTTTCCTCATTTCTCAAATGAGGATACAAATCCTGCCCCACCTCCCTCTTGGGGTTGTTTCAAGGATCAGATAAGGTAATGGCTGTGAAAACTTTGAGGAAATCCAAGTTCTGTGCAGATGACATTTCAATATTACATATAATTATGCCAGCATTATTAATACATATAAATGAGATTCTCTTCATCATTAAGAAATGATCTATTGGGTACATTTGAGGCAAAGAAGCAGCTTATTTCCTTAGGGTTCTGCTGTTCAGAATTCACAGTTAGATGACTTCCTTTCCTCCATGGAACAGTGATTAACTGCTTCCTATTCTCCTCTGAGGGGCTAACACTAGACCTCCCCTAGCTCACTGGCTAGCATCCCTGTGGCACTTGTCTAATGTATTTGGTCTGGCCCTGGGACCTCCAGGGGGCTTCTCAGCTGCCCCTTATTCTGCTTTCTGTATTAGCCATCTTCTTCCCTGCTGCTCCCTGACATCTGGAAAGCATTTGAAGTTGACATTTTCCCAGGTCGAAGGAGCTACTTCCCTTTATTCTCTGCCCTACTGGCAATCTGCTGGTTTCCTTTTCCTTCTGTTTCAATAAAAACCATGCCATTGATTGAGGTTAGCTAAACAGAATTCCGCACTGACTATTTGATTTATATTTTTCCATAAGGGATTCATTATGACTTTCACCTCACAGAGAAGCAGCAGAAGAGAGAGTGATGAAGTCAGGATTAATCCCACCTTGGACCCTGAGTAGCTGTGTGACCACAGGCAATCCACCTAATCTATCTGGGCCTCAGTTTCCTCATCTATAAAATAGGGATAATAGGATTGTTCAGAGGATCAAATGAGACAATGCTGTAAAGCATCATTTAAACATAAGCCATTATTATTATTTACTTCAGTTCCATAGGTAGGGGTTATTCCTCTGCCAAAGCAACACAACTTCTTAATTCCTTAAGAGATGGGCAAATGAGTGGCTGGAGCCAAAAAATATATCCAACTTCATCTGCTGACTCCAAGTCTCTGGGGATGACTCTCCACATTTGGCTAAAGGCTGGTCCTCGGACGACAGTGAACCAGGCTGTGGGTGGTTCCAGATAGGAAACTGTTCCAGCTTAGTAAGATTTGTCACCACCAGCTGTGCTCCCATGGCCCCCTTCATGTAAAGATTAGATATCAAAGGTGGAAGTGACACAAATTTAAAATAATGATAAAACTAATTAACCTTATGTTAATAATTCAAGAAAGATCATGAAAGCATAGTAAGTGATGGCACACATGTCTGTATACTATATGTGTGTATTTATATATACATATAGAGAATCATATTATATATATATATATATATATATATATATATATATATATATATATATTTGGGAAAGGGACATGACACAGGATCGTAAACTTAAGGTAAGAAAGTACCTTAAAGATTATCTATTCTAAATCCTTCAATTTAGAGATAAGGAAATTGAGATTCATAGAAATTAAATGACTTAGCAAAAGGCAATATCACAATGTAAGTAAACAGAAAACTCAAGTAAAATTGAGTTAGGAAGCTTTGTAGTTCAGTGACCCCATTTGGGGTTTTCTTGGCAAAGATACTGGAGTGGTTTAACATTTCCTTCTCCAGCTCATTTTGCAGATGTGAGAACTGAGGCAAAAGGGGTTAAGTGACTTGCCCAGCTCACACAGCTAGCAAGTGGTAGAGGCTGAATTAGAATTCAGGTCTTCCTGACTTTGGGCCTGGCACTCTATATCTTCTGTACCACATAACTGCCAGATTTTTAAGAAGACCTGGGCTCATATTCTGCCTTGAACACTTATTAGCTATGTGACTAAGCATGTCACTTAAGAAAGACATACTCTGAGTCTTGGTTTTCTCATGTGTAAAATGAATATAATAATGCCTGTAGCATTATTCCAACCTTATTGTTGGAAGTCTATAAATTTTAAAATGTTCTATTATAATAAATGTAGTTGACAATTACATAGCTCTTGAAGGTTTACATATCACTTTACACACACTATCTCAGTTAGTCCTAATCAATCCATGTAAGGAAGGGGCTGTTACTATCCTTATTTTTTTTATAGATAAAGATTTTTATAGAGAGGTTAAGTGGTTTACCCAGAACCACAAAGCAGTAGACAGCAGATATGGGTCTTAAGCCCAGGGCTTCCTGGCCCTGTGACCAGTTTTCTTTCCCCTTTATAATACTGATTCTCAGTATTCTTTTATGTTCACTTTTAACTCTCTTAACCTGGTGTATTATTAAGAATTTGTATTCAGAAATGTGAAAGGCAGAGTGCCCTAGTGGATACAGAAATGGTCTTGGAGTTGGGAAGACTTGGGTTCAAGTCTTGCAACTTATTGACTACATCCCCAGGAAAGACACTTCATTTTTCAGTGGTCCTGGGCAGCTTTCTAAGACTAAATTGTGGAGAAGGACACAATCTACATCATAGAAAGTTTCCTTATCTGTAAGTTCACTCTATCAATAAAACCTTAAGTACAGACACATCATTCAGAAGAGAGATTCAAAGTTGCCCTGGGATCCTAGAAATATTTAAAGACCTAGAGGAATCCATTCACCATGTTTGACAGATACTTTATGGAGAATTTATGGAAAGATTTTCCCTATCACCTATCCCTTATTGGATATTTAAAACAGATTTCCTGAAGACATCTCAAACATAACATATCCAAAATTGAACCAATGTCCCCACCACCATCACTCACCACCAAATTCACCACTCTTCAAAATGTCTAAGGCATCACCATTCTTTCAGTCTCCCCCATTCACAGCCTGAGTATTATCCTTTGCTCACCACACACTTTGACCTCACATAACCCATCTGTTGCCACTTCTTGCTTGCCATTTCTCCCTGCGCATCTCTCATATTCTACCCCTTCTCTCTATTCGTACTGCTCCCATATCCATGCCTTTGCAATGAGCATTCTCCATGGCTGAAATGCAATGAATTTCATTTTGTTGTTGTTTGTTTAGTCATGTTCAACTCTCTGTCACCTCTTTGGGGTTTTCTTGGCAGAGATACTGGTGTATTTTTTTATTTTCTTTTCCAGCTCATTTTACAGATGAAGAAACTGAGACAAACAAGATCAAGTGACTTGCCCAGGTACACAGCCAGTAAGTATGTAAGGCCATATTTGAACTTAGGAAAATGAGTCTTCCTGACTTCAGGTCTGGCACTGAATTTTGCAGATCCCTCTATTCCTTAAAAATGAAGTTTAAGCATCACCTACATTAAGTCTTTCCTGCTCCCCCAATTATGAGTGCCCTTCCTCCCAAACTACTTTGCATAAAAATTTGCATTTATTCACTTTATAATTATTTTCTTTATGCTTATATCAATGAATAATAATTTATTAAGTCCTCAATATGTGAAAAGGACACACTTGTCTCCCCCACTGCTTGACAATTAAGATTATTTCACTTATTTTATTTGTATCCCTAATGCCTGACACAGTGCGTGGAAAAAAAGTGGGTGCTTAACAAATATTGGTTGGTTGTTGATGGATTGGCAAGAATCACAAAAATGAGAAGTATGGGTGGTTTATGATCTGCACTGGTAGAGTGCCTCATTAGTGAAAGCATGGCTCCACAGATGTGGAAAATTATGTTTCCCCTTATTATAAAGAAATACCTTTCTTAAAACCAAGTTTGCTCAGATATGCTAAGGAAAATGAGACACCTAGATATAGTTACAAAAGCAGGAGAAGGGGGAAAGTTAATTAGGGATCAAGTATGACAAACCCCCTGAAACCAGTGACCCAAGCAGGCTCAAGACCAGGAAGGTCAAAGAGCTTCTCTGCCTCATCTTTTTAGCAATTAATAAAGGAGAAAGTCCCAGGACCAAAGTTAAGGTCTCTTTGATCAATTTCAAGAAAGACTGTGTACCCCTGAAAGGCAGTTGAGATCAGCAGGGCCCAAGTTCCAAGGCTGCACATCTCTTACCTTAGGTCAATCTCTACACACCTGAAATGGTCCCTCACCTCCCTATCTGCCTTTAAGGTCCTACTTATCTTTCAAAGTTTCTCTTGAAGGCCACCTTCCCTGCGAAGCCTCCCCAATTCTCTTAGCTGGTAATTACTTC
This sequence comes from Notamacropus eugenii, assembly GCF_028372415.1. Lineage (NCBI taxonomy): Eukaryota > Metazoa > Chordata > Mammalia > Diprotodontia > Macropodidae > Notamacropus > Notamacropus eugenii. The sequence continues at coordinate 55,715,409 of NC_092877.1, forward strand.
TCCTTCATCTCTAAGTCTAGCAAAGACCCTTTTTCGTTTAACATTTTATTATTTTTTTATTATTATTACATTATAATTATAATATTACATTATAATATAATATATAATAATAAAATGTATAATATGTGTTTAATATGTAATATATTACACAATAATATTTATAATTATTTTAATGTAATATATCATAATTATTATAACATAACATATAATAATATTATTATTATTTCCAGAGCCCTTAGCTCAGGGCTTTGCATATAATAGGCATTTAGAAGTCATGATAATTCATGCAAGCTTCTATTGTGTCTCATAGTCTGTGAAGCATTTTCTTCACAGAGACCCTCTTAAGAAGCAGAGGCACTACAGATATAGGACTACTAAAAGCCTATGAAATTTGATGATGGTGACACACTTATTACAAAGGAAGGAATATGGGCCAGGAGGAAGGTACTGACCTCCTCCTCTCCGATTAGCCTTTATGCTTTCTCAGGTTCATTTGCATGGCAAAGCCCAGAGCATCTTGGGGGCTGAGTGAATCTGCCTGTTCCTGAGCCCTTTAGTGTTTGTTGAAAGGAAGCCCCTGAAATGACCTGAAGAGGAATGAAGGCTGGCAATTAAGAAATGGCTGGAGTTAAAGTGGATTTTCTAACCCTTAGACAAAGGTCTGGTACAGAGAATTGATCCTGATGAAAGTAAGAAGTGAGCTAAAAGAACATACAGGGAACACAATCTGGCTGTTGTTTGTCTCCAAGCACATGGTAGCTCCTATCTTTCAGTCAACCTACTATATGCACCTACTATATGCCTGACACTTTGCTAAACACTAGCAAAAAACAAAACAAAACAGGATACTTGTATATCCTCCCAAGGAATTCTCACAATCTAACGGGGAGAAAATAGAAAAACAACTAAATACAAACAAGTAGACAGAGGACAAATTGGAGATAATTAACAGAAGGAAGTCTCTAGTATTCAAGGTTTGTGGAAAGGCTTCTCGTAGAAGGTGGAATTTCTACTTTGACTAAAATCTGTCCTCCCACTTTCATCGGGGAGAAGCTTTCTGGTCACTGTGCCTTTGCAGACAGGAGTGACCAGAAGGTATAGAGAAAGGTGTAGCTCAGAGAAGCTGGGCGCCATTAGATCCACAGGGGATTGTGCTGATATAGGGCCTAGTGGGGAACAGGCCCAGAGAAAGGGAAATATGTACTGAAGACCTTAGCAAACCTGCAGCTTCAAAGGCAGGAGTCACCCCTTCCACATGTGTGTTTTACATATGTGTCTCTCCACATAAGCCCTATGGTCCACACAATTCTTACATGTGATCCTTGCCTATGTGTACTCTTCCCATTGGGAGTATATATATTTGTGGGAGACTATACCCCAGAGAGGGCAGCTAGGTGGTACAGTGGATCGGGGTCTGGATCAGAAAGACCTGAGCTCAAATCGAGCCTCTGCCATTGACAACCTGTGTGACCCTGGGCAAGTCACTTAAACTTATTTCTCTGCTTCCTCATCTGTAAAGTGAGCTGGAGAATGATGTTACAAACCATTCTAGTGTCTTTGCTAAGAAAACCCCAAATGGAATCACAAAGAGTCAGACATGACTGAAACAGATGAAAAACAACATATTCCAGATTATGGAGGGGAAGGTTCTATCTATTCTTCTAGTCTATTCATTTCAATTGCTATACTCTTTTTATCAAATTCTTTGCTTTCAATTAGTTACATACTCTTACTGAATGGTAAAAGTAAATATATTGGTAGTAACTGTAGACCTGAAAGTTTGGTTAAAGGAGACAAGCAGCCTAGGTAGCATATAAGTTCATATTGTTTATTGCCTTAAAGCTAGCCAAAGCTAGTGAACACGTATCTACAAGGAGCCAAAATGTGAATTCTGACTGATAAAAGAATGATCAGCCTTAAGTATGTTTAAGAACAATCCCAACTCAGGGTCTCACTCAAATTTATGATTTCCATGTATGTTTAACCATATTATGAGAAAGGAATTTTCTTCATTGACTCGGTGGTAAATACAACAAGATAAGAGACTTGACAAAGGGTCAATTGAAATGATGACCCAGAATGTCTGTGGGTTTTTTTTTTTTATCATTAACATACCAAAACATAGTATATGTCCAAAAAGTATTAAGATAAGAAAAACTCCCATTATTTGAGATACTATCTTGGGTTAAGAGTCTCATCCTTAATGGCCATAAATAGAAAAAAAAATGCTCTTAAATCAGTCCCATCTGGCCTTGTGGACATTGGAAGAGGTATTCTCTGAGTTTAGGTCCAGGCTTTTCTTTTGGTTGATCAATTCTGGCTCTGGCCCTTACTGAGGTTCAAATGATATTAAATGATTATCGATATTTATGAGATGTGATTTTGAGTGGATGAAGACCCAGAGTAGCATTTCTGGTGGCCCCCAACATTAAGGGGAGGGTCTGTAGGTATTGCACAGGTATTATTAGACCCATTTTGCAGTCAAGACAGCTGAAGCTCATGGATTTGTTCAACATCACACAACCTAGTAATAAATTCATGTCTTTTTATTCCAAGATTGATTCCATTCTACCACCTGGATTTTCATTAACAAATATTTAGTGAATGTACATGTTATAAAGGATGGAAGTATACAATCATTCTCTGCCAAACTTGCAATATGTGGAGACTAAATACAATACAATTTGTGACTTAACCTGCTCTGTTGAACCTTGGCGGAGGTGAAAATTGTTCCCGTTGATCAGGCCTTCAGAAGAGCTTTGGATGTATAGGTTACAGTAAAATTCCTTTCCTAAGCATTTTTGCAAACATTAAGTAAATGAATTGATTGAGAATGTTGAGTAATGTTGTGCTGCTGGATGGCACTGCTTTTGTCCAGTGGGAGTCAGCAGCATGGCACCTTCAAAGCAAATGAAACGAGTGTTAGAAATTAATTCATCTAAAGTTTTGCTAAACAGGCAAGAATCTGAACATGTGACAAAAGATCTAGGGATCATTGAGACATGTCCAGGGACCCCTGAGATTTGCTGAAGAAAGACTTCTCCTTATTCTGGAATGAAAGATTCAGAAGTAGGACTGACTTCTAAAGCTCACTTAACTTCTTTGTAAAATAGGGGTGATACCCCTTCACCCTCTTCCCTCCCCACCTGTAAGGATCAGCAAAGATGGTGGATATAAAGCAGTATAGAAATGGAAGCAATTAATCTCCTTCCTCCATCTAAGGTTCAATTCAAGACTTTGGGACCTCTAGAGACATAGGTGATATGATTCCCATGGTTGGATTTCTCTAGACTCTAAGAATTCCATGATCAAGAAGTCCTGACCAGAAGTAGAAACCAGAATTCATCAGTGTGACTCATATAGGGCCATGTTTTCAATTTATTTCTGACTCTACCATTTTATGTTCTAAAGGCATTTATAACCATAAAACTCAATCTTGTAAGATAACTTCTGGTTCTAATATCTATAGTAAGGACTCTTTCAGCTATAACACAATATTCTAGTCTCTTCTATGCCTAACATTCTATGATCCTATCATTCTAAATAGACGTGCCCCACCCAAAGTCATTAATTGATTTTTTGAACACATGGCATCTGTTGAAACCACATGATACAGCTCACTTAGTTCTGTAGTTAGATCATCTGATTTGCATTTGGCTGAATGGTTGGGATGTTAAAGCTGGATTTCATGGTTATGATTGCATTTGTTTAGAACCTGTTGAAAGCATTATAATGAAAATGATGTTGGTAAAGGCAATGTTATTATGTAGGGTATTACACTGCAATTCATATACATGAATTGAATATATATATATTATATATAATAAAGTCTTCTAATTAGGGTACCCTCACGTAGCTACAAAGTATTGCTTTATACATTTTGAAAGACAAGGTATTACTTTCAATCACAGCATTAAGACACAATTCACAATAACACAACAACACAATTCACATCAGCCTTTCCCCCCATATTTTCAATAACCATCCAAAACACTTTGAAGGTTTTTGTTGAAGCAACAGCATGAAGAATCTAATCTAAATCTTGTTTGTGGTTCTTTTTCCCTGATTGAGTCATAGGTGATAAAGTTTAGTCATTTAGTCATTACTTTATTTTTGACAATATTATTTTAAAGCCTTTAATATCTGGAACATTTGCTTTTTTAACTCTAGAATATTAACTAGCTAGCTTCTTTTCTCTACTCAGATAAAAAACATTTGGTTAAGGATATAGCAAAAATACCTTGGAACTGAAATAATCCCCAGATCTTCCATTTACTATTTCCCCCTGGACAATATAACTGAGGCTCAGTTTTCTGATCTATACAATGGGGATAACAGCAGCTATACTGTCTATCTGCTACAAGTATTGGAAGGAAAGCATTCTGTAAATGACAAAACAATGTTAAAAAGTGAAATATGAATATTATTATTAGCAACAATAATAATAATTCTATAGAATTTCTACTTGGAATAATTAATGCTCTTTTTCCACGAAATTATTAGCACATATTCATTCATAAAGTGCTTTAGGCTTCACAGGTACTTTCACATACATGATTTCATTTCATCATTCCACTAGTCCTTGGAGGTGAGGCAAAGATCACTATTCCCAATTTACAGACAAGGAAAACTGATGTTCAGGAATGTTAAGGTACATTCCCCAACTACAGAACTGATATATACCTAGAATTGTAACCCAAGTCTTCTGATTCTAAATTTAGGGATTTTACCACTATACCAAATATAAAACAGTCTTTATCAGTAGTTGATTTTTTAAAATTCCATGGCTTTTTTTGTATACAAACCCTAACTAGTAAAGGCAATGAAGCACACCTAATTCATTAACATCCAAAACCAGAAGGTATCCACCATTTATTGGTGAGAAGATGACAAAATTAAGAGCACATTGGATTTTGAAGCCAGAAATCTCTTGGTTTAATCCTGGCTCTGTCCCATAAAAGTGGAGTGACCTTGGCGAAGTCATTTATACTCTGTCCTGCTTTTCTCATCTGTAAAGTCAGAATTTTAATTCTTATGTTACCTATCTGATGACTACTAGTCACTTCTGGTAGTGCCAATAACCAGATGTCTATTACTTACTTCTTGCGATTTACATGGGTAAAAATGACACTGCTTGAAGACATCTAGAAATTTTCACTAACAATTATGAAGTCTTGTGGAAAACATTAAAGACCTTAGAGAAATAGTGTATTCGCTACTGCTGTTGTTGGAAATCAAAGCCTTCACATAAGAAAAGCAGAGCTGAGAAGAAAACAACTGCTAAAACTATGAATTTTAGACCATAGTTTAAAAACATAGGAATCACAAGGTCCTAGACTTGGAAGAATGTACCTAAAAAGCTTGGGTAAGAATATATTTGCTAATCAATATTACAGGCTCTGGGAAGAGCAAGGATACTAACACACTACTGCCGGGAAAGCTTCAAGATGGTACAACCATTCTGAAAAGCAATTTGGAATTAGGCTAAAAAGTTGCTATGATGTCCATACCATTAGATCCCAGTGATTCCACTGCTAGGAATATATCTCAAGGACATCAAAGACTGAAAGAGAATCTGTACCAAAATATGCATGACAATACTTTTTGGTGGTAGAAAATAAATGAAAACAGATGCCCATTAATCATGGAATGACTAAACAAATTGTGGTATATGGACATAGTGGAATAATACTGAATGATAAGAAAATATGAATATGAGGACTTCAAAGAAGCATAAGAAAACCTATGAACCAATTCAGAGTAAAGAGAGCCAGGAAAGCAACATACCCGATGACTAAAATCATGTAAGCTGAAACAGCAAAAACAAAGACTAAAGATCCAATGTGGCCCAGGAGAAGAGATGAAAAAACTCCTCTGTTTCCCTCCTGCAGAAGTGAGAAACTATTGATGGGTAACATTGTACGTACTCTCAGATTCCACCAGTTTGTTGGTTAGATTTACCAAATTGCTTTTATTCCATTTTTACTTTTTTATTTTATTGTTTTTCTTTTTTGGGGGGGAATTTTTAAATTTTTTTCATAATTCAATTTATTTATTTTAGTTTTTAGCATTGGCTTGAACAAGATTTTGAGTTCCAAATTTTCTCCCCATCTCTCCCCTCCCCTCACCCCATGACAACATGCATTTTGATGATCCCTTCCCCCAATGTGCCCTCCTTCTATCACCCCCCCTTCTCTTATCCTCTTCCCCTTTTATTTTCCTGTACATTAAGCTTTTTTTTTCTTTTTCAAAAACTTTTTCTTACAAAGGATGGTGCTCTGCTTGAAGGAGTGGAGAAGAATATATTCAGTAATCAAGATTATATAAAAATGAAAAACAAAAACAAATTGTTTTGGAATTGTAAAAAAAACAAATTTAAAGGTAAAATGACTGTATTGGTAAGGCGTCATACAAATATAATCAAAACAGCTTTAAGTGGAAAAGAAATGAAGGAGGAAAAAAGTTCCTGAGTATCTCCACCAAGTTAAACATGATAGAGAGTAGCTGTAGTGTATGATGGCCCAGAAAGTCAGAGAATTTCAAAATCCAAGAAAGGAGCTAGCCACAAAATCCATGGCCTCAGTAGTCTGCACACAAACTCAACAATTTGAAGTCAACAGATAGCATTAATATTTGGTGAGATGAGGCCCATGACTAGAATTGAGCTCTGGAAGGGTATGGCTTATTCAAAAGTGAAAAAGGATAAATGGAGGTAGAGTCAGGATGGTGGAGTAGAAAGATGCACATACTCTAGCTCTTCCTCCATAGCCCATAAAATATCTGTAAAGAAAGACTCTCAACAAATTCTAGAGCAGCAGAAGCCACAGAACAAGGGAGTAGAGGAGATTTCCAGCCCAGGGTGACCTGGAAGGCCAATGGGAAAGGTCTATCACACTGGATGCAGAGTGCAGCTCAGTCCAGCATGGTACTGGGAGGAGCAGGACTGTAGCAGGGCAGAATCTCCAGCAGTGGAGGTTCAAAGATCCCTCAACTCATAGGTGCCAAAAGTCAGTGAGAGGGCTTTTTCACCTCTGTGACAAGGGAGCAGGGTCCTCCTCTATCTCCGGCCCCAAGCAGTGGTAGTGGCTCAGCCAGGGAGTAAACTCCTCTCTCTTGATTGTGCCACCTTGGAGAAACTGAGATTTTACAGGTCCCCAGAGTATATCCTACTTTTGACAAGGGACCCAAAAGTCAACTAACTGGTTGGGAAAATGCCCAAAAAAGGGGAAAAAAAATAAGACTATAGAAGGTTACTTTATTAGTGAACAGGTATTCTTTCCCATCCTTTTGGATGAGGAAGAACAATGTTTACCATTAGGGGAAGACATAAAAGTCAAGGCTTCTGCATCCAAAACCTCCAAAATAAATATGCAATGATCCCAGGTCATAGCAAAGCTGAAAAACGATTTTAAAAATGCAGTAAGAGAGGTAGAGGAAAAATTGGGAACAGAAATGAGAGAAATGCAAGAAAATCATGAAAAGCAAGTCAACAGCTTGCTAAAGGAGACCCAAAAGCATGCTAAAGAAAAATAAAACCTTTAAAAATAGGCTAACTCAATTAGCAAAAGAGGTCCAAAATGCCAATGAGGAGATGGATGCTTTAAAAGGCAGAACTATCCTAATAGAAAAGGAGGTTCAAAAGTTTACTGAAGAAAAGAGTTCTTTAAAAATTAGAATGGAGAAGATGGAAGCTAATGACTTTATGAGAAACCAAGAAATTACCAAACAAAGACAAAAGAATAAAAAAATGGAAGATAATGTGAAATATCTCATTGGAAAAACAACTGACCTGGAAAATAGGTCCAGGAGAGACTATTTAAAAATTATGTGACTACCTGAAAGCCATGATCAAAAAAAGAGCCTAGACATCATCTTTCATGAAATTATCAAGGAAAACTGCCCTGATATCCTAGAACCAGAGGGCAAAATAAATATTGAAAGAATCCACAGATCACCTCCTGAAAGAGATTCTAAAAGAGAAACTCCTAGGAATATTGTAGCCAAATTCCAGAGTTCCCAGGTCAAGGAGAAAATATTGCAAGCAACTAGAAACAATATGAGTATTGTGGAAATACAATCAGGATAACACAAGATCTAGCAGCTTCTACATTAAGGGATTGAAGGGTGTGGAATATGATATTCCAGAAGTCAAAGGAACTAAGAAAAAAGGTGGTCATCAGAATGAATGTACTACTGATCACCTAGACAGAAAGAAGAAAAAGATGAAAAATTCCCCCAAACAAATCACAATCCAGACATTAGTGATAAGAGGTTTCAATTATCCAGCACCTCCCACACTTCTCTGCAAAGAGCAGAACAGTTAATAGTTTCTGCAATGATTGTTTCATCCTTCAAAAAGTGGAGGAAAAAGCAAAGGAAATATTTATTCAGGATATAATTCTTAGCAACAAGTGGGAAGTACATCATCAGTGGAACTGATGAGAAATGACCAGTCTTTTAAGGATTTGTCACAGAGAAGGAAAAAGAAAGCTAGGCAAAGTCTTACATGTATCATAAAATTTAAAAGGACAGACTTTTAAAGAGTTCAAATAAACTGTAGATAAAATCTCCTGGTCTAAAATTCCACAGGAGGCCTCAGCTTAGTAGAATAGAAAGCCCTCCAGAATAAAATTCTGAAGACATAGAGTAACAATTCTAATAAATAAGAAAGGGGAGTGTTGTCTAAATAGACCAATCTACCTATGCAATAAACTCTCATGGAAAATAGATGCAAGGACTGGGACAGAAGATGAATAGAAATCTTGGCATAGACTTGTATGAATAGTATGTAATGAATAGTATGAATAGCATAAACTTGTAGAATAGTATGAATAGCAAGACATCCAAATGAGATGAGGCTAGTGAGAAATATTAAGGACACTGTATATTTTAGGGAAAAGAGAAAGATTAAAGATAGGAGGGATGCCTTATTACAGAATTTTTTATTTGTTGGTTCATTGAAACCAGAGCTTGGATTCGATTCATAGAGGAGATTCCAAGAAAGGACTTCCTCTACCAAAGGATATCAGCATATACTTGGCAATTTATAGTTTAAGGCACAGGTGGTGAGCCTGCGGCCTCGAGGCCACATTTGACCCTCTAGGTCCTCAAGTATGGCCCTTTGACTGACTCTAAGCTTCACAGAACAAATCCCCTTAATAAAAGGATTTGTTCTCTAAAATTTGGACTCAGTCAAAAAATTGCACCCAAGGATCCAGATGGCCACATGTGGTCTTGGGGCCACAGGTTTCCCACCACTGGTCTAAGGCAGGGGTTCTTAACTTAAGGATGGATGATTTCATGGGGTTTGCAAATGTGAATGAGAAAAAAATCTATGCACATATATATGCATATATTTCTTTTTTTTCATTAACTGAAAATTAGTATTTTCTTCGATTATGAATGTAGGCCACAAACCATGATTCTGAGAAGGCATCTGTTGGCTGCACTAGAATGCCAAAGGGGTCCATGATGTATCAAGAGGTCAAGAACCCCTTAAGTTGGGTGTAGCCTTGGAGAACTAAGAGATGAGCAGATTTAGTGTTACACAGTGTGAGTCAGAGAGAAGACTTGAACTTGGGTCTTTCTGACTCCCTGGCTAGCTTGCCTAAGAGTTTGCAGTCTCTTAGAGCAGAAGGTATACTGGTAACGAGTGATAGAAGGAGGGCAGAATCACTCAACTTCTATTTTACTTCCCCCTTTTTTCCGTTAAGGCACATGATATTTGGACTAGAAAGGACACCACAAAATTGGCTAATGGGAAAATTAAACAAAGGATAAGTCAAAGGGTAGTACTCTTTCCTAAAAAATATTTGTGAATGCATACAATAAAACACATAGCAATACAAATGAAATCAACTAAATTGAAATTCAATTATCAAAATGTTACAAAAATAAGTTCACAGAGTCCAAGTTAAGAAGCCCTGAACTATGAAAATGTGAGTTCCTTTAGGGCAGGAACTAGGTTTAACTTTGATGTCTGTATCCTAGCACTTAGCACAGCTCATGACATTGTAAGAATTTAATAAATCTTTTGATTCATTCCATTTAATTCAATCCATTTAATTCATACATAGTAGCTGAAAGACTTGGGGATCATTAGTATCAATATTAGTAACAGCAAACATTTATAAGGCATTTGTTGTGTACATGGTATTTTGTTAGACACTGGAGGAAATTAAAAGTTGAGTAAAGACATGGTCTCTCTGAAATTAGAGGGAGTGGACCTAGTTCATAATCACTACTGCCATCAGATCTCACATAATACTTTGCTTTGTGCCTCTCTGATACATATAATGCTATAAATTAAAATGATCTGAGTATGTGTCTTATCTTCTAACTATATTGCATCTTATTTTAAATCTGTGCCTTCCTCAGTATCTATCACGGTGTTCCATACATAGTAGGTGTTATATTATTATGCTGGGGGGGGGACCCCAGACAGAATGCCATTGGTAAAGGAGGCCTATGACAGTATTCTGGGGAAAACTCTAGTTTCCATGGCAATGCTCTGGAAAGCCCAGGCCTGACTGATTGACACTCAGACATTCCTCAGGCTTGCTGAGTGAACATGAGACTTGGCAAATCCTATGAAGGTGAGATGACAGCCTAGCATCACATATCTCAAAGATGGAATGGATCTCAAAGGATATTGAGCCTAATCTCTCCCTGAACAGAAGTCCTATCTACAATAGCCCTGAAAAGTGTCATCCAGCCTCTCCTGAAATTCTTCCAATGAAGGGGAACTCACTTACCCCTGAACTTTTAGATCATATTTCCAGATCCCACTTGCTCTCCATCCAATTCCTCTTTTAATACAATCCTGTTCTCCTCAACCTATCTTCTCAGCTCCATTCTACATGACTTCCCCTTTGGTGCAGTCAAACGGGGCTTTTCCCTCTTCCCCATACATGGCATATTATATCCCATCTCGAAGTCTTTGCATAGACCATCCTGTATAGCCTCCTCCCCATGACCTCATAGAATTTCTAACTTCCTTCAAGACTCATCATATTCTATATGAAGGCTTTCCTGAGGCTTCCCTCTTGACTTTGATATGCCATCTCCTCAACGGAATATCAACACCTTGAGAGTAGAGGATTATTTTCCTTTTTGTCCTTTTCCCCCTAGAGCCTAGCATAATGCCTTACATAGAATTGGTATTAAAAAAATATTTGCTGATTGATTATGCCCTTAAATATGTCATATATTCTCATACCTTCATAATTTTCTTTTCTCTATTTCTTCTGTCTAGAATGTCCTTCTGTACTGGATTCCTATCTATCTTTTTAAAACTCAGTTCAAATGTTCCCTCCTATCCATAGGTAATAACCTCTCCCCCACTCCACATGCTTCTGTAAGGTTTAGTTTATGTATTCTTCTTATCTGTTCTGATGTCTTATCCCCTTACTAGACCATGACCTCCATGAGGGCAGGGTCTGGGTCTCATCTAAAATTTGTGCTTCCCTTAGAATAGAGCACAGTGTTCTGCATGCAGTAGGTGTTTAATAATATTTAGCTGAATACTGTCACCACTGTTCCCATTTGATGTTAGGAAGAAAGTGGTAAATTTTTCATAGCCCCAACTCTTCCAGAGGTGTTTGATTTTATAAAAGGATACATATTAAACCCAAAGACTCCCTAATGGGGAGAATTTCAGGTAGTAGGACTGGGACTTACTGAACCGTAGTCCATGTCACATGGCCTAGGAGATGTTCCAGGAAATCTAATTGATGGATTTGTTTGACTCACTACAAAAGTTCTTCTGACTTGAGAAGAGACATAGACACAAAGCAACTTCTAGCTGTAATGTCTGGGGCATTGATTCCTACAATAAAGGCTGGTAGCCAAAATTAATGTATTAGAAAGACATTTCTGAGGGAACTGAAGAATGTAAAAAGAATTCCAGGAAGTCAGATCTTTTCTATTCATAAACCCAGAGATTTACAGAGCTAGTAGAAACCTTAGAATATTGAATATAAAATGTAAGAGTTGGAACATATCTAAAAAGACAAAATTTTAGAGTTGGAAGAGACCTCATCCAACCTTTTCATTCACAGATAAGAAAACTGAGACTTGGTATTAAAAGGATGGTGCCACTCCTTTGTCAGATCTTTCCTTGTCAGAGACCTTGTGCTGAAACCCAGAAGAATTCTTCTTTGTTTATTTGTTTTCTCTTCTTTTCCTTTCCCTTCCTTTCTTTATCCTTTTTTTCCTACTTTTCCTTTTCTCCTTTCTCTTTATCTCTACGTTAGTATCTCAGAGCTGGATTGTAAAGACTATCTAAAGAAGTCTGTATCTGAACAAAAAACCAGTTTACAATATTCTCAACAAGTGGTCATTGAAAAGCAACATCATAGTGGATAAAACATTTGACGTAGTGTGATAGAAGTGATAGAAACTTGGAATAGAATTAATTTATTAGCTGCATGATTGTGGACGTATAATAGATATAGCCTCTCTGAGCCTACTTCCTTATCTAAAAAATGGGGATAAGTGTAGCATCCTTGTTACAGAATTTAATTTTAAAAGAACAGATGAGATAATGATTGTAAGGCACTTTTACAAATCAAAAAGTCCTATAAAAACATCAGTTTTGAGTCTTATAGAGACTGCATTTGAAGATTTTTCAATGATAGTGAATTCATTACCTTCCAAAGAATCCCATTCTACTATTGATGAGGGAAACAAAGAGGATCAAATGAGATGATATTTGAAAAGCACTTAACACAGTGCCTGGCACATAGTAGGTATTTAAAGATGGATGCTCCTCTTTCTCCCCAAATTAAAAATCTTCTCATAACTTTTGTTTATATTGAGTCTAGATCTACCACTCTTCAACTTCAACTCATTCCTAGTTTTGCCTTCTGGGGCTAATCAGAACAAATCTAAAATCTTTTCCATAGACAACCCTTCCAATTTAAATGTAATTTACATGCCCCCTAAGTCTTCCTTTCTTGAGGCTATGCACCCCCAATTTCCTCAACCAATCCTTATATGGTATGTTGTCTAGATACCTCCTCATCCCTATTGCTTGCTCTGCATGCCTTGTATTCAGAATTAGAATTTACAATCTGCAAATATGGTCTGATTAGGTCAGAAAGTAGTACTGGACATTGAATCTCTTAATTCAATCTAAGATTGCATTAGGAATGTTTTTGATTGCTCTAGCACACTACTGAATCATATTGTACTTGCTCTCCACTAAAACTGCCCATTTTTTCCACAGATGAAATGGCATCTAGCCACACCTCTCTCATTTTATACCTGAAGTTGAACTTTTGAACCCAAGCGTAAGATTTTACATTTGTACTTCTTAAGTACCTATAATGCAACCTAGGGCTTTTAAGCCTTCCTGATGAAAACACCAAGGCTGAACCAAAAATTTGACTTTCAAATACAAGACTCAAGAGAAGCATAAAAAGGTAATTTCAGGAAATCATAAGGGACTCAATAAGGCTAAACTGTTTATTTTTCTATGTAGGAAGATGATACATATATTTTCTAAGAATTTCATCATTATTATGGCAATTAGAAGGATTCTACATAGAAAGAGGATGTGGGAGTAAGTTGATTATATTGAGATGATATTTTAAAAATGGAGAGGGGAGAAAAAGGGATGCCCTGGGAAAAGGAGGAAGGAAAAGAAGAATGGGGAAAATTAGTTCACATAAAAGAGACACATAGGGAAAACCTTTTACAGTGGAAGGGGAAATGTTGGGGGGTGGGTGAGCAATGTTTGAATTTTACTCAAATCTAAATTGGTTCAAATAGAGAATATATAAGTGTGTGTATACATATACATACATATTATAATATGTATGTATACATATACATACATATTATAATATGTATGTATATGTATACATATATATGTATATACTCAATTTATAATAGAAATCTATATTACCTAAGAGGAAGTAGGAGGGGAAGGGGATAAGAGAAAAGGAAGATGTGAAAAAAGGGAGAGCAGACAAAAGAAGGCAGTGGTCTGAAGGAAAACAAACTTTAGAAGAGGGACAAGTTAAAAGGGGAAAACAGAAGAACAAAAAGAAGTAAGATGGAGGCAAAAAATAGTAAGTAATCAAAACGGTGAATATGAATGGAATGAACTCAGTCATAAAACAGGAGCTGATAGCACAATGCATTACACACTGGAATCCAATAATATGTTGTTTACAAGGAATGCTTTTGAAACAAAGTGACACAGGGAGAGTTAAAGGGTTGGAGTAAAATCCATCATTCTTCAGCTGAAGTAAAAAAGGCAGGGGCAGCAATCAAGATCTCAGACAAAGCAAATGCAAAAATAAGCCTAATTAAAAGAGATAAGCAGGGAAACTATGTCTTGCTACAATGTATCTTAGACCATGAAGTAGCATCAATACTAAACATATATGTACCAAATGGAATAGGACCAAAATTCCTAAAGGAGAAGTTAAATCAATTACTGAAGGAGACAGAGAGTAAAACTATGCTAGTAGGGGGAAACTCAACTTTCTCATCTCAGAGTTAGATAAATATAACCATAAAATAAATAAGAAAGAAGTTAAGAAGATGAATTGAAGCCTAGAAAAGTTATATATGATAGACCTCTGGGGGAAAGTGAATGGCAATAGAAAAGTATGTAACTTTTTCTCAGATGTATATGGCAACTTCATGAAAAGTGACCATGCATTAGGGCATAAAAATCTCACAAAAATGCAGAAAAGCAAAAATATTAAATGCACTCTTTTTAGACCATAATGCAATAAAAATTACATTTAATAAAGGGCCATGGAAGCATAGATTAAAAGTTAACTGGAAACTAAATAATCTGACCCTAAAGAATGAGTGGGACAAAGAGCAAATCATAGAAACAATAATTTCACTGAAGAGAATGACAATGAGACAACATTCCAAAATTTGTGAGATGCAGCCAAAGCAGTACTTAGGGGAAATTTATAACACTAGAGGTGTACATCAATAAAAGAGAGAAAAATCAAATCAATGCATTGATGCATGCAACTGAGAAAAAGGCACGCAATTTAAAAAAAAAAACTAGAAAAAATTAAAAATCCCCAATTAAACACTAAAATGGAAATCCTGAAAATTAATGGAAAGATTAATAAGTTTAAAAATTAAACTAATAAATAAAACTAGGAGCTAGTTTTAAGGGAAAAATAAAATAGATAAACCATTGGTTAACTTGATTTTTAAAAGAAGAAAAACAAATTTCTAGTATCAAAAATGAAAAGCATGAATCAACCACCAATGAAGATGAAATTAAAGCAATTATTGGAAGTTATTTTGCCTAATTATATATCAGTAAAACTGACAATCTAAGTGAAATGGATAAGTATTTATAAAAATATAAACTGCCCAGATTAACAGAAAATGAAATCAAATATTTAAATCTAACAGAAAAAAAGAAATTGAACAAGCCATCAATGAACCCCCTAAGAAAAATATCCCCACAATTAATCTCAATAACATACAAACTATTTTTTAAAATAGGTAAAGAAGGAGTTCTAACAAATTATTTTTATGAAACAAATAAGGTTTTTATACCTAAGCCAGGGAAAAGAAAACAGAAAAAGAAAACTAAAGGACAATCTCCTTAATAAATATTGATACAAAATTTTTAAATAAATATTAGAAAGGAGATTACAGTGATATATCACAAAAATTGTATACTATAACCAGGTGAAATTTGTACCAGGAAGGCAGTGCTTGTTCAATATGAGGAAAACTATCAGCATGATTTCCCACATCAGTTACCAAACAACAAAAATCTTATGATTATATCAATAGATGCAGAAAAAAATCTGGCAAAATACAATACTCATTCCTATTACAAACACTAGAAAATACAGGAGTCAATGAAAGTTTATTAAAATGATAAATAGTATCACTAAAACCAAAAACAAACTATCTGTAGTGGGGATAAACTTGAAGTTTTTTCCAATAAATTCAGTAGTGAAGCAAGGATGTCTAGTATCACCACTATTACTCAATATTGTACTAGAAATGCTAGCTATAGCAGTAAGACAAGAAAATGAAATTGAAGGAATGAAAATAGCCAATGAGTCATCAAATTTATCTCTCTTTGCAGGTGAAACACAGCCCTAGAGAATGAATTAAAAAACTAGTTGAAATAATTAACAACTTTAGCAAAGTTGCAGAATATAAAATAAACTCATACATATCATCAGCATTTCTGTATACTACCAAAAAACCCTGCAGGAAAAGATAGAAAGAGAAATTCCATTTAAAATAACATCAGACAATATAACATACTTGGGAGTCTACTTGCCAAGACAAAGTCAGGGATTATATGAACATAATTACAAAACACTTTTTACACAAATAAATACAGATTTAAACAATTAGAAAATTAATTGCTCACATGTAGGCCAAACCAGTAAAATAAAAATGACAGTTCTACCTAAGTTAATTTACTTAGTGCCATACCAACCAAAACTACCAAAAATTATTTTATAGAGTTAGAAAATAATAATAAAATTATTATTAATAATAATAATAAAATTCATCTGGAAGAACAGAAGATTCAATATCAAGGAAATCTATGAAAAAAGAAATGTGAAAGAAGGCAGCCTAGAAGTTTCAGATTTAAAAGTCTATTACAAAGCTCTCATAATCAAAATAATCTGGTACTAGCTAAGAAATAAGGTGATGGATCAGTGGAATAGATCTAAGTAAGTAAATTAAGGAACAATGGAAAGATGTGCCTGTTAGATCTATGGATAAGGGAAACATTCATGACCAAATAAGAGATAGAATTATGGAAAGTAAAATAGATCACTTTAATTACATGAAATTAAAAAGTTTTTGCACAAATAAAACTAATGCAGCCAAAAGGAAAACAAGAAACTGGAAAAACATTTATAGCAAGTTTCTTTGATGAAAGGCCTTATTTCATAAATATATAGAGAACTGAGTCAAATTTATAAAAATAAGTTATTCTTCAGTCGATAAAAGGTACGATGTTTCCAGAAGAAGAAAGCAAAGCTATCAATAGCCACATTTCAAAAAATGCTCTAAATGACTAATGATTGGAGAAATGCAAATTAAAACAACTCTGATTTACCATCTCACAGTAAACAGATTGGCTAATATGACAGCAAAGAAAAATTACAAATGTTGGAGGGGATATGGAATAATAAGGATGTTAATGCATTGTTGGTGGAGTTGTGAACTTGTCCAGCCATTCTGGAGAACAATTTGGAACTATGGACAAAGGGCCATAAAACTCTGCACATCCTTTCCCCCAAGAAATACCATTATGAGGTCTGTATCCCAAAGAGATCAAAGAAAAGGAAAAAGATCTATTTGCACAAAAATATTTCTAGTATCTCTTTTTGTGGTGACAAAGAATTGGAAACTGAGGTGATGCCCATCCACAGGGGAATGGCTGAACAAGTTGTGGTATATGATTGTGATGAAATATTATTGTTCTATAAGAAATGATAAGCAGGATGCTTTCAGAAAAACCTGGGGAGACTTGTATGAACTCATGGAAATTGAAGCAAGCAGAACCAGGAGAACATCATATACAGTAATAACAATATTGTAATGATAGTCAGCTGTGAAAGACTTAGCTACTCTATTCAAGACAAAGATCCAAGACAGCACCAAAGGATCCATGATGAAAAATGCTATTCACCTCCAGAGAGAGAGTGAACAGATGAATTCTGAGTGTATATTGAAGCTGACTTTTTTTAAACTTTATTTTTCTTGTGTGTGTGTGTGTGTGTGTGTGTGTGTGTGTTTTCTTCTGCAAAATATCTAACCAGGAAATAACGTTTTGCATGACATCACATGCATAATCAATACCAAATTGCTTGCCTTCTCAAAGAAGGGGATGGGTAGGAAGAGGAAGAGAATTTAGAACTCAAAATTTTAGAAAATGATTGTTAAATATTTTTAACATGTAATTGGAAAGTATTTAATGAAATAAATGTTTTCTTAAAAAAAAGAAACAAAAGACCTGGTAATACAGTGTATAGACTGCTGGTCATGGAGTCAGAAAGATGAGCTCAAATCCTGTCTTAGACAATTTATGACCCTAGGCAAATCGCTTCACTTCTTCATGAATCAGTTTCCTCACTGGCAAAATGAGCAAGTTGAATGTAAGGGCCTCATGTCCTTTCTTATGATCTATGATCCTGTAAATCTAATTTATGTACAAGTTAAATCATCTTTGTGCCCAACCAGTGGTAGAACTTTCTGAGTTCATAATGAACTGCTCAGCCACAGTCAGATGCACTGTAACCCCACATAGCAATGACATTTTGGTTTCCTTTGAGAATGAAGGACAACAACCCACCAACCAACCAACCAACCAACCAGTAACTGGGGTGGTACCTGAGCAGTGCTTTGAAAGAAAACAGGTATTCTACAAGGCAGAGGTAAGGAGGGCGTACAGTCCAACGTGGAGTCAATTTGTATAGAGACAGAGGGGGGGGAGATGAGCTATCTGACAGAAGGCAAATCCAGCAGTCCAATTTGACAACAGAATGTGCAAGGTGGGGTGGAATAACATGAAGAAAGCCTGGAAAGGTTGGAGGAAGCCAGGTGCTGTACAGTTCAAATGCCAGACTAAGGAGTTGATATTTTTCCTAGAAGCAAATCAAAAGATTTGTGTTATTGGTCTTTTGTAAATATGTATCTTTTCCTCTTTTTCACATGTTGCAGCTTTGTAGAGTTTTCTTGAGATCATCTGCCTGTCAGACTCATCTAGCTAGGTAAAAATAAGAGGAATTTTGACCTGAGCCATAGGCTGCATTTAAGTGGAGCTGAAGTTATCTTGACCACCTGGAAGGGTTGCCCTCTCTCCTGGTCACAAATATTAGAGTTCACTACGTTCCAGGTGGATATAGAGACAAAGGTCAAAGGAGTCCAGGGTCCAGAGAGTGATTTAAATGCTGAGGCCTGAAGGGGAGAATAGTATCCTACACCCTCCTGATTATGGCTCCACAGAATTAATGCCTCATCCTTGATGAAGATCATCATTTCTTTTCTCTCAACCTCCTTTTCCTCCTGTAGCTATGTAAATCTCCTTTTGTTCACTGTGTGTGTTCGTCCTTCTTTGGCAAAGAAGACCATGCCATCAGAGAAATAATGACACGACTTGCACTTGACTTTTGAGTGAGGGAGGACTTATTCATTGTTAGATGAACTTTGAATGTCTCCTTTCACTCTAACATGAGACCTGAGCTACTAACCCAGCCTGAGCCAGGTCTGGCCCAATCCACCTTTCCTCCAAACCTGCTCCTGTTCTCATTTCACTACTTCTGTCTGTGGCATTACTATTTCTCCTATTGGGGCAGCAAGGTGGTGCAGTGGATAGAGCACCAGTGCAGGAGTCAGAAGGACCTGAGTTCAAATCTCACCTTTGACACTCACTAGCTATGTGACCTTGGGCAAGTCACTTAACCCCAATTGCCTCACCCTGGGTCATCTCCAGTCATCCTGATGACTATCCAGTCACTAGATTCAGATGGCTCTGGAGGAGAAGTGAGGCTGGTCACCTGCACAGCCCTCCCTCATTCAAAACATGGTCAAGTACAAGTCATGTCTTTATTTCTCTTGATGGCATGGTCTTCTTCAGCAAGGAAGGATGAACACACACACATTCCTCCTATCACCCATGCTCAAAGCCTGAGGGGCAATCCTGACTCTCCCATCTCCCTCATCTTTCATATATAATTAATTGGTAGATACTGTCAACCCTCCAAAACATTTCTCGTACTCTTTCCATCCTTTCTATCCTCACAGGTAGTTATTATCACCAGCCTGAGCTACTCAATTGATGTTGTGGTAGGTCTTTCCAGCCTTCACCGTCTCTCTCTCTTATCCATTCTTTATACCACTGTCAGAATACTTTTTATATGGATAGACTTAGAACAGGTCACTCCTGCACTCAAAAACCTGCACTCTCTGCCATCTGCCTCTACACGAATAAAATTCTAACTCCCCTGACCTGCTTGGGTAGGATTCCCTTTTACCCTTCCGGACTTACGTCCTGTTGTTCCACCCACATGGTCTGTGCTATAGCCAAAGGGACTATGCTATCTATCTCCAAACATGCCCTCTTGCTTCTGTACTGTTGTCTTTGCCTCAAATAGCCTCCTCTTCATTTGTGAAATATCTAGCCATCTTTCAAAGCTCCAAACAAACAGAACCTCCTCCATTAAACTTTCCCTGGTCCATCAGTCAGTAATGACCTTCTCCCATGAACCTCACTTAATTTGTTTTTGCACCTCTCTGATGCATTATCATGTTGAGTATTACTGTTATCTGTTTATATGCCTCATCTCCCTAGCCAACTATAATTTCCATTAGGACAAGAACTTTGTGTCATCTCAATTCTCTATTATCCTTCCTGCACCCCTTCCCCAAATGGAGCATGGCTGTTCCATAGAAAGTAGGTACTTAATAAATGTTTGTTAAATTGAATTAAAATGAATCAAGGTTCCTTGCAGCTGTAACATTCTATGCTCTAAGGTCCCTTCCAGTATATCCTAAGGTCTCTT
Organism: Notamacropus eugenii; assembly: GCF_028372415.1. Classification (NCBI taxonomy): domain Eukaryota; kingdom Metazoa; phylum Chordata; class Mammalia; order Diprotodontia; family Macropodidae; genus Notamacropus; species Notamacropus eugenii. The sequence continues at coordinate 55,735,943 of NC_092877.1, forward strand.
TAAGCTCAAACATTCTTTGCTCTAAAGTCCTTTCCAGCCCTAACATTCTATATTTTGACAAATGCTAACATGCTCTGACTCTATGTTTCTATAGAATTCATCATTCTTGTGACCCTCCAGGCGCTGAAAAGTTAACTGACCACTTCTCACAGTTAAGGTCCAGCTAGTCCAATAATACTGCCATAATCAGATTTCCCTAGGAGCCTTGGCTTCCTGTCTTCTGAATCTGCCAGCAAAGAAAAGGCCTGGGGGTGGAAGAGAGAATGGAAAAAAAGAGGAGGAAGGCTATGGACACACACAAAAATCATTACTATAGATTCAAAACTAATTATCAAATGGCGTAACCTAGACCTCACAGTCCTCTAAGTAATTTTAGTCTGCTGCTGGGTGAGAGATCATGTTTGTTCCCATTTTTTTAAATTTTTGCTAAGGTCCCCAGGGCCATTTAATACCTGCTTCCATTAGCAAATACAAAATGTGCTTACCTGCTTTAGTCGATCCACAAAGTCCATTCAAATCACTTTTATTTCAGAGATTATTCATATGTCCCCTCTTCCTTGGCTCCATTTCCCCTGGCTCAACTTCACTGACTATGGTCCAGAAATCCAATCAACAAGTATTAATTAAGCCCTTAAACCTTATCCTAGTGTTCCTATTTCTGCCAATGGTGCTGCCATCTTTCTAGTCACTCAGGTTTACAATCTCAGTGTGCCTCATCCCAGTATCCAATCTATTGCCAATTCTGGTCATTTTATTTCCACAATCCTTCATGGTCATCCCATTCTCTCTACACACACAGTCATAGCCCTAGATCCCTGTCACCTCTCACCTAGACTATGGCAATAGCCTTCTAACTGTTCTTTCTGTCTCAAGTCTCTCCCTTCACCTAGCCATCCTCTATACAGAAGCCAAAATTATATTCCTAAAGCATAGCTTGAATAGATAAGAAAAAAGCCCTTGAATGCCAAAATGAAGAATTTTGAATTAATAAAATGTTGTACCTACAGGAATCTTAGAGACCATGTGGTACAATCAACTCCCTTTTCATGTGAGGTTAACATGTAACTGTGGCCTAAGTGGCAGTGGCGGGACTCGAACCTAGGTCTTCTGAACCCAATTAGAAGGGGTTTCCCTCATTTCCCTGATCTAATGAAATAAAGATCATAGAGCTAGAAAGTATATTGAAAAGTAGAATTTTAGCTCCAGAAGAGCAGAGGAGATCCTAGAATATGGAAGATAAAATGTTCCAAAGAAGAGATCTTTGAACATAGAATAGAAAATGTTAGAGTTGGAATAATGGAGATCATCTATCCAATCTTCTCTTTTTATAGAGATATGAAATGTGATATTTTCCCAACCTCACAGGTCAAGTTAGGGATAAACTTGGCAGTGGAGCCCAAGTCATCTTTTTCTTCTCCTTGCATCATGCAACCTTCTTCACTGATTCATAAACAGCTGAGTAATCCAATGAAAGTAACATTTCCAGAAGTTTAGGCTGTAATCATCCATGAGAGAATGGCTAAGGCTCTGGAATGAAGTTGGAGGCGTGGTAAAGGTAGCTGAAGAAATAGAGAAGAAGAGAGGGCTGGGGAAAATCTTAAAGGGAAAAGTGACCAGGCTTTGGGATTTGGAGGGGCATGAGAGCTCAAGATGAAAAAGGGATGGAGAACTCATTAGCTTCCAATCTTTAAAAACCGGGACAAAGACTGTTGCAAGAAAAAGGATGAAGAAATTAGGAAGAGGTCCATCTGGGGACATAAAGAAACAAGGGTGACTTTGTGAATTTTTAAGGTGACAGAAACAGTTATATCTCAGAAGCCAGTGAAAATTTTCATTTTCCTGACAACAAAGAAAATTTGAGTTCTTGGCCTCCTCAGTTTCTTAGCCCCCTAATTCATTTCCTTCCAATTTTCTAATTGACCTACCTCCACACAATTCACTCTGACTTCTTATTGGTGTTTGCCTCAGGTGTTTCTTAATCCATCTTTGAAGATCTTGCCCCAGACTGTGAAATGACCTTTATTCCCTTGCTGGGGCCTCTCCTGATCCCCAGATGAATAAGGTTGCTCCACATGGTCTCTGGTCAAACCTTCCACAAAGGTACTCACTCTCATCCCAATTCCAGAGTCCTATTTTTCTGGTATATGTGTGGGTAATATTCAACCAATGCTCAATGGGATTGAGGGGGAGACTGTACCTACTTTAGAAAAACCTGGTTGCCTCTACTCTCCCTCAGAGCAGTGGTCCTTAGGGGTCCATTGATACATTTCAGGGAGTCCATGAACTTGGGTGGAAAAGAATTTTTTTATCTTCTAACAGCTTCTAACTTTAACTTCTAACTAACTTCTAACAACTGAAATCCTTCCTTCAATTATGAATTTAGGCAACAAAACATTGTTCTGAGAAAGGGGTCTATTGCTGCAAAAGTTCTAGTAGTACAACAAACTGTCAAAGGAGTCCATCATACACATGCATGCATGCACGTATATACACACACACGCACACACATACACAACGCACACACGTACACACACAAACGCACACATGCACGCGCACACATACACACGCACACACGTACACACACACATTCAACGTTTGAGAACCTCCTTGGAAGAGGAAATGGGTTCCACTTTGCTCAGTTCAATACACACTTACCAAGTTCTTGCTTTCACAAAATCCAGAATTTAATAATAGAATATTAGAGCTGAAAGTACTCTCTGAATGCAGAATGACAGAGAGGGGAGGAACACTAGAATATAGAACATTAAACCGGAGGCAGAAAGAACCTAAGAACATAGAACATAGACTGTCAGAGGGGGAACCATCCTTAGCATAGCAAAGATACTTTGGAGTCAAACTTCATAGGGTCTTGAGTAAAGAGTTCCCATCTCTATGTGTTATGTTTCCTCAAAGCATTTACCCCACAACAATGCTGTGAGACAGGGGGTGTAGTTATTTTATTCCTATGTTACAGGCCAAAGTATAGAAGGAAGTTGAGTGATTTACCTCGGGTCGCATCAATAGGATGAGAACACATCACAGTACCCATCTAATGAATGCCAGACTGAAGGGTTTCCCTTCTTTGATGGCAGGTGAAAAGGAACTATTAAAGGTTTTTGAGCAAGGAAAATATGCAGGATCAGTGTTCTACATTAATAAAATTATTTCTAGTATATTTAATATAATTGAACATCTATATCCTATATCAGATTGGTGGTGTGGTGTGGGGAAGGGAGCCAGGAGGGGAAGGGAGGTAGGAAAAAAAATTTGGAACACAAAATCTTATAAAAGTGAATGTTGAAAAGAAAAAAAAGAAAAGGGAGATATGTTAAAAGCTTTGTAATCAGTATATCCTTTGGCATGTTGATGATTTAATATAGTGATTCATAATTACCCTTTTTTAGTGCTTTGGGATGTTTCTAATCATCTTAAAAGTTGTCATGCTGTTTAAAAATAATTCACAAAAGCAAAAAAAATCACTTAATATAATAAAAAAAAAGATTATTTCTAAAATAGTTTTTTACAAAATAGTCATAGGTATCAATGTAGCTATGAGGAAGTCTTTCATCCTTTTAAAATTATTTGATTCTCTCAATGTCCCCGTTGGGAAAGAATTACCTTGCTCCTAATTTTCTACATGAGAAAGATGGGACTAATTGAAGCCATATAGCAGAACAGGGTGACATTCATCATTCTGACACTCAGTCATATGCCCCCCTCTGGGGAGCAACCCAGAAAGCTGGGTTCTATTTAAGTGGGCCACCAAGAATGGTAAATATTACATTTTAGCCTAACCATTCAGCAGATGTTTGAAAAGAGCATCATTTCCAGTAGCTCAGGTTAAACATTCACCCAGTATGTTCAGAGCACAGTGTGCTAGGTACTGAGCAAAATACAAAATTTGGATGAGACATGTCTTTTTGGAGATTATAATCTAGAAGGGGGACAAGGGCTGGACACAAATGAACATGACATATACAAAAGAAGACATTGTAACACTCACTCTGAGAGATTTCAGTGAGGAACAATCACTTTTAGTTGTGGGAAATAAGGGATGGCTTCATGGAAGATCAAAGGAGCATAGATATAAGGTAGGAAGGAAATTTGGACATCATGTGGTGCAGAGATTCTTAACCTGAAGCACGGGAACTTCTTTGTTTTAAATTTTGATAAGTATTTTCAATATAATTAATTTCCTTTGTAATTTTATGCATTTAAAAACATTCTGAGAAGGGGTCTATAAGTTTCACCATACTGTCAAAGGGGTTTATGGCACAAAAGATTAAAACCTGATGTGATCCAATATCTCAGTTTTACCAATCAAAAATTGAGACCCAGAGAGATTATGAGTTGGCCAAAGTCACAGAAGTATTAAATGGCAGAGCCAGAATTCAAACTCAGATCTGCCGACTCTCTATCCAGTGGTCTTTCCATTATACTATGTTGCAAGTGCTATTTGAACTGTGCCTGAAGGAAGAGATTTCAACAGGGGAATATCTGGAAAAAAGGAGCATTCTAGGTAGACAAAGAACAGAAAGGCCCAAAAACATGAGTGGAAAGAATCATTCTATTTGATTCAACAAGCATGTATTCAGCGACTACCTATTGTGCTAGGTGATAGAAGAGGCAGGGATATTAAATAGGACATAGTTCTTGCTTTCAAGCAACTCCACCTAGTAGAGAAACCACTGAAGTACAATACAAAATAATACACCAAAACTTGGCAGGCACAAGCAAAGGAATGTTAGGTCAAAAGGAGGCAGGTCATTATGAACTGGGAATTTCCTAGAGGAGATTACAGGTGGCATATGAATTGAGCTTTTAACAGTGGGAGGCAGAAAAAAATTGAAAGGTATTGAAAACTATCTGATATCTAAAATAAGTAAGCCATTGGCACAAATAAATATAAAACTGAGAAGATTTGTCCCAAAGAGAAAAACAGTCAAAGGAGATGAGTGGTTTTCAAAAGAAGATTTGCCAACAATAAATGACAACATGAAAATATAAGAGTAATGTAAATTAGAGCAATGAGGAGTTATTGCCACACTCCATGAAAAATGTCCAAAATGCCAGAAGATGTGAATAATCAATGCCAGAGGGGATGCAGAAAGGTGGGCACAATGATGCCTTGTTGATGGAGCTGTGAAATGGTTCACCTGCTTTGGATTTCAATACAAATTATACCCCCAAGAATGTGACTAAACAGACCAGACCCTTTGAAATTAGAAAGGTCTAACTTTTCCCAAAATACTTCTAATAGCACTCTTTGCAGAAAGAAAGAATGAGAAACATAACAGGCAGGTGCCCATCAATTGAATAGATGAAGGAGGAGAAGAAGAAGAAGATGAAGAAGAAAGAGAAGGAGAAGAAGAAGAAGAAGGAGAAGAAGAAGAAGGAGAAGACAAAGAAGAAGGAGAAGGAGGAGAAGAAGAAGAAGAAGAAGAAGAAGAAGGAGAAGAAGAAGAAGGAGGAGGAGAAGAAGAAGAAGAAGGAGAAGAAGAAGAAGGAGAAGACAAAGAAGAAGGAGAAGGAGGAGAAGAAGAAGAAGAAGAAGAAGAAGAAGGAGAAGAAGAAGAAGGAGAAGAAGAAGAAGGAGGAGGAGAAGAAGAAGAAGAAGAAGGAGAAGAAGAAGAAGGAGAAGACAAAGAAGAAGGAGAAGGAGGAGAAGAAGAAGAAGAAGAAGAAGAAGAAGAAGAAGGAGAAGAAGAAGGAGAAGAAGAAGAAGGAGGAGGAGAAGAAGAAGAAGAAGGAGAAGAAGAAGAAGAAGGAGAAGACAAAGAAGAAGGAGAAGAAGAAGAAGGAGGAGGAGGAGGAGAAGCAGCTCACAAAACAGTGATGGACAAACACAACAGAACTTCATTATAGTGTAATAAATAACTTAAGAATTCAGAGAAATTTGGTAAGATCTATGTGAACTGATGCAGAGTAGAATAACTAGAACCAAGAGCACAATATACTCAGTGATTGCAACAATGTAAATGAAAAGGTCATTAAAAGGAAGTTAAATTGAATAATAATTTTATAATAATAATAATTTTTAAATGATACCCCATGGAAACATACTTTTTCCCTAATAGCAGAGGTGTGAGAAATGAATGATGCAGGAGAGACCTTGATAAAAGGCATCAAAAAGTTTTCTTTAAAAAAAAGTAGGTGGGAATTCAACACTTGCAGTGAAGGGAAACGTTTGGGGCATAAAAAGTGGTATTAGAAAAGATCTGAAGGCAGGGCCCTTCTGAAAGCCCAAAGAAAATTGATGTAAGGCACCTCTAGCTGTCACTTGTAAGCATTGGTAAGTCATTCAAACACTCTCTCCAGTTTCATTATCCATAAAATGGAAATAACATACAGAAAAAATTAAATACCTCTGTCTGAAGGCCTATATTAAGATACAAAGTTTAGCTAAGATAAAATCTCTGCCATCACAGTAATTATACAGTTCTAATGGAGGAAATTTTAGGTCCTCTAACAGGCTAATGCGAGAAGAATGTAGGGCAAAGGAGGCCTTCCAAATCACATCAGGTACACAGATGCCTAAAGGGATCTAGTGGAGGACACAAGATGACATAATAGAACTGGATTGGAGATTAGAAAACCACTGTTTGAGTCTTGGTTCTATAACTCATCAGGGCAACCAGGGGGCACAGTAGATAGAGTACCAGGCTTGGAATCTGGAAGGTTCACATTTCTGTGTTCAAATCTGACCTCAGATACTTACTACCTGTGTGACCCTGGAAAAGTCACATAACCCTATTTACCTCATCCATAAACGAGCTGGTAAAGGAAACGGCAAACCAGTTCAGTAAATCTGCAAAGAAAAACCCAAATCAGATCACAAAGAGTTGTAAATGACTGAAAAACAACCAAACAAAATAATTTTTAAGTGAATAGTTGTGACTATAGATCAACAACTTCCTCTCTGTGAACCTCATTTGTAAAATGGTGGGGAGAAAATCTGTATTGCCTTACTAAAAAGGGCTGTTGTATGAATCAAGGAAGATAATGCATGAACAACATTTTTGCCAAAGATTGTAGAAATGTCAGCTATTTACAATCTCTGCTTCTGTCTCAAAACACATTCTCACTAAGGGCATTTCTTGGTTCATGTCACTGATTGCTACTTTCATCACAAATTGAGGTTTCTCAAACCTTTAAGGTCTAGACTTTTGTTTTGCAAGTACCTTAATCTTTCAGGACTTTTTATTCATATGTCTGATTACTAGCGATTAAATTCTCCTTGAGAAACTGGAACAGATGTTAGTATGTTGTGATGGAAAGGGCACTGATAAAGTGATACAGCAGCTCTGAGTTCAAATTAATTGAACAAACCCATATTAAACACCTCCTGTGGGCAAGTCGCTGGGTTAAGTTGGGGATTAATTAAATTAATTAAACAGTTCCTGCACTTGATAAATTTGCCTTACAATTACTCAGTAGCTTTCAATGCTAAACTTCTCGGTCTCATATCCTGAGACACTTGACTCAAGGTAATTCAAGGTGATCCAAAAGTAGGTATCTGTAGAGACCAAGGAAACAGAACCAGGGTTAAATGAAATAGCAATAGATAGCAGATAAAAAAATTTTGAGAACAAATTATATTTTTGAGAACTAACTATAAAAATTGTAAATTATTCCTTTGTAATTAATGAGTTAGAGATGAATTAATTGGCGTGCTTTGTTCTTTTACTAAATACTTTATTTTTATATAAAACGTTGACTTCCCTACAGAGAGGTGGGTGGCTGCTCTCAAATGCTGAGGAACATGGAGTATAGAATGCCGGAGCTGGCAGTAGCAGAATTGTCAGTGACATTTACTGAGTTCATTAAAGATTGTAGAACACTTTCCTCACAACAATCTTGTTAGTAGGTGGTACAAATGCAATTATCTGTTTTTATGGATGTGGAAACTAAGGTTCTATCCACTTTATCTCTACGAAGAACATAGGATCAAAGATTAATAGAATATTAAGAGTTGGAAGATATACTTGAAATATAGAACATAGAGTGTTAACTGGAAAGAGAGCTTAGAGATCAACTAGTCTAATTGTCCATGGTAACACAACAAGATAATGTTGTGGAATAAAGATATGAAAATGAATTATTAGAATTATATAACTCATTATGAGAATGAGTTAGTTGGAAGATTATCTAGCCCAATCCCCTTATTTTGAAAATGAGGAAACTGAGGCCCAGAGAAGTTGAATGACTTGCTCAAAGTTTCGGTAGCAAGTGGAAGACACAGGATTATAGCCACAATTACCCCCAGATTCCAGACTCAGTACTCTTTCCATAGCACCATATTGAAAGCAAAAATTTAAATAAACCAGAAAGTGATCCACTGGGGCATAAGACTTTTCTTGAAACTAGTGGAAAATTTCCACTTTGCAGGTAAAGCTCATTAGGAGAGAGCCTAGGGGTTTGATATGAGGATTGGGTATCAAAAAGAAGAGTCATTGTGTTCAAAGCTATATTACCACCTCACTAATGTGGATAGTAAATGATTGGTAATTATATAATTATATAAAAAATATACATTTTGAGTGTTGATCTGATGTTATAGGACTAAATGATTACATTTAGTTGCAGATACTCCTTTTAAAAAATAAACATACCAACAGATAAAGACAGACTGATGTAGGACATCATACACAAAGACTTCTGCTAAAAATTGACTGACCACCTACAATACTCAAGGCATAGCCAGCTTTAGATGTAAGACAAAAAAATGGTCATTCTGGAAATCAAATAACTCTAAAGGAATGATATAATAGAAAAACTAGAAGGACCCGTATAAGCAATGTTAACTTGTTCCCCTGAAGGATGCTGCCATAGTGGTTTGATGGGGGCAGGAACACTAGTGCTCAAGCATTTCCTAGAGTTCTCTAAGTTTCCAAGACATTTGATCTTGGAAATCACTTGCTTCTGCCAGGAAGCCTTGTAGTTAAGATGCAGAAATCCATGGAGAGAAAGAAAAGAAATAACTATGGTCTACACTGATCCTGCATACTCTTCCTGTGGAGCCAACAAAGAGTGGAGGCCTGGGCATTGCTCTTGTGACAGAAACAGGAAAATTTCCCACCTGATTAATCCTGAACCTGGCTATGAATAATAAACCCTGTGAATAATGTGGACCTTCTCAGTATGAGTGGCTGTTCCAGATGTTAACTATAGCTCTTACTTGGAATCAAACAGCACTCAAGAAGCTTTATGCTGTTATTACCTCAGGTCATTCTGTGCTCTTAAAGATACAGTCTTGATCTTGTTCCAACCATAGCTTTCCTTTTGCCTTTAATAGCAAATTTCTATAAGCATGGCAAGTGAATTGTAAAGTTTTTTTCTTTTAATAATGAATCATGTTGTTGCAAACACCTCTGAGTTGCTATAATGGGATGAAAATATGAGAAACTTTATTCTTTTAAATTTTACTATTTGATTTTGTGGCCACTTGGTTTCAACTTCCTAACCTAAGCGACCAGAAATGAGTTCTTACACTTGTCATTCATCCTCTTGCTAATGGTTATGTATTCATGTGTAACATCAGGTCTGTGTATACATAACAAACATTATATATATATATATATATATACATATATACACACATGTATACATATATGTGTGTATCCTCAAAGGATTGAAAGGATGAAGATGTGATATGATAAAGAAAAATATGATGTGATTAATAAAGATGCAAAAGTTTAAGTCTTGAATTTTATGTAAGTTTTAAATTTAATGGAATAGTAAATTTCACTTTGAGAAAAGCAACTTCATTTGAGAAAAGTAATAAGATTATGCTTTTCTCTAAGAACTACGAGATATGTAGCCCTCCCTCACTCAAAACAAAGTCAAGTACAAATCATGTCATTATTTCTCTGATGGCATGATCTTCAGCAACTGACAAACACATACACAGGAGATATTTATATGTGTAAACAGACATATATAAATTCCAGGGCATTATATATATATATATGTATATAATAGGATATTATACGTGTGTGTATATGTATATATATGTATATACATATAAAATTGACTACCAAATGTTTCTATTAAGAACAATGACAAAAAGACAAACAAAGGTTTAGTGTTGGGGTATCACATGGCCAAATCTAGGCCTTAGAAAGATTTTGGCAACTGTGTCTGGGATGTGTTATAAAAGGCAAAAAACAGAAGCAGGGAGATTAATCATGAGACTGCTAGAAATAACAATAGCTCACATTTCACAAAAGCATTTCCCTCATAATAACCCTGTGAGTGAAGTATTGTAATTATTATGCCCATTTTAAAGGAATCTGACCCAGGACACACAGGATAGTAAAGGATGTGGTAGAGTGGAGAGGTCACTGGACTTGGAGGGCCACCCGGGTTCAAGTTCCCCTTCAGATGCATACTAACAGAATGTATGACCTTGCTCAAGTGACTTAAGCCCTCCAAAACCTCAGTTGTAAATCAACGGTCACTGGAAGCAGAATTGTACCCCTGCCTTCCCTGTGCTGATTGTCTCCAGTTTTGGACATAGAGAGCTTATTTGAACATTGTTGTTTCCATGATATCTCCTCCATTAGACTGTAATCTTCTTGAGAGCCTGAACTATCTACTGTCTTTCTTTGATTCCCAGCTCATATATAATGCCTGGCACATAGTAAGTACTTAATAAATGTTTATTGACTAACAAGGAGTCCTGTCTCCTTTTCTTTTTCCTCTTCCTCCTTTTTTCCCCTCTCCCTCCTCTTCATGGAGGTCATCTTCCTTCCCCTTTTCCTCTCTCAAGTTCGCATTGCATTGAGGGGAAAGAGCTATGTAAACTTCTATGAGGTATTTCAACAGGAACTGTTGTTATTTTTCTCATAGAGTGGGAAACTTAGAGAATTTCAGAGTCATAAGGGACCTCAGCATCCACCTAGTCCAATCCATTCCCCCAAAGGAATCCTTACTACCACATTCCCAAAAGTATCGAATACCTTTGCTTAAATATTCTAGTGAGAAGCAACCTACTCTTACTGAAAGGCAATCCAGTTCACTTATGATCAGTCAGTCTTAGTCAACAAACATTTATTATACACCTATTGTTAGGCATATATGTATACAAACACACACACACACACACACACACACACACACATACAGCCATCTAAGTTTCAGTCTTTTTCTTAGGAATACTTCTGCCCCCATAGTTTGTGGGAGAGAGCTGAGGAGCTTTTGAAAAGTGCCCAAGAGATTTCAACCTGAAAACTAATCTAAGGACATTTTCTGATTCTACTGTGTCCATAGATTCCCTCAGTCTCCTGAAATATGTGACAGCCTAGGTAGGAGACTCCATGAAACAAACTGGTCAACAGAAAAATAAGAAAGAATGGTTGAGGAAAAGAGGAAACAATCCTTACTATTTTCTATGTTTGCTGGAGATTTCCAAAGAAGTATAACATTTCCACACTATTTTACAAACAAACTATGAAGCCTGTCTACCTTGGTTTTCTTACCTGGAAAATAAGGTCCCTCCCAGCTCTAACAATCTCTCTGCTGTGTTCTCCAGTTAACAAATTCAGTATTAAGCAAACTGTCTACATGCTACTCCTCATGAACAATATTTCATTTCTTACCTTGGAGGCTCTGCATGGTCTGTACCCTTGTTGCTGGAATACTCTCCTTCCTCACCTCTACTTCTTGAAATCCCTAGATCCTTTTTGAGTTCAGCTCAAGAGTTACCTCCTATGGAAGAGTTCTTTGCTGATCTCTCTCCAGGATTCTCCCACCCTGAAATTACTTTGTATTTATTTTTATACATCTTGTATTTACCTATCTGAATCCATGTTGGATTTTTTTTAGAATGTAAGCTTTTAGAATGTAAGCTTCTTGAGGGTAGGGATGGTTTCATTGTTGTCTCAGTATCCCTAGGTGCCCAGCCCAGTGCCTGGCATACAGTAAACACTTAACCAATGTGTATTGAATTGAATTGAAGGTTCAGCAGGTGGATTTCAAAGAGGCGCCTGACATGAATGAATGATTGGCTTTTAATCATAATGGGGATATTATTGTGACTAATTTATCAGATGAGAAAACTGAAACTCAACAAGGGGACATGAATCAACCAAAGTCACACAGCCAGTTAAGTTAAATTGTCAAGATTTGAGCCTAAATCAGTTGACTAGTGTTCTTTCTTGTCCAGTGAGCTGCTTGTCAGAAATCAACAATGAAAGAAGTTACATCTCTCTTGGGTTGGGAACTTTCTATCACCATCACCATCACCATTACCATCATCATCATCATCATCTTCATCATTATCATCTTCATCTGATAGTGGCCCAGAATAGATTCATACTGGGAACTTGTGCTCACATACTTCCAAAGCTTCCTAAGGTAAAATAAGCTGTTTTATACCCATCTTGGCTGAGCAAACTCAGCAAGTGAAGAATCCCTATGATCAAACCCATTATCCAAGCAGGTGAGACATTAATCTGAAGAAAAACAAAGCTCTCTTTGCAGGGTTTCCTTGAATCTGTGGTGCAAAGGCTCAGGGGCATAATTTGTCCATTAGGCATCCTACTGTGTTTTATTGCTTAGAGTGAGTTCAGTCCCATCAATCTCCCATTACCTGACCAACCTTGGGATTGTCTCTTTAGGGGGTTGTCAAAGACATCAGTGGGAAGAGGGAAGACAAGGGTCAATACTGTTGCTTTTCACAGAAAGAAAGGTTTATTTATTCAGCACAGGATATTTAACAGTCTCTTGAACCAGCTTCCAAACGAAAACCTGATCGATACCATCTTTCTCTAAAGGCGGCCAACTACAGAGTCCTGAAGACTTGGGTTTTAGTTCTATATCTGCTCTCTGTGTAACCTTAGGCAGTTCACTTCTACTTCCCCCACTGGATTTCAGTTTCCTCATCTGTAAAATAAGGATAATAATCTCATTTTGTATTATTGTGAGAGTTATGATGATGGTGGAAATAACAGTGATGGTGTGGGGAGAGGGGTGGTAACAATATTGATGGTGGTGGAGAGGAAAATGGTAGTAGTGGAATGTTCATGATATAAAAGGGTACAATGATGAATGGTGATGGTGACAATTATGATGATGGTTGATGGAAAAAATACTGATGATGGTCACAGTGATGATGGTGGTGGTGGTGATGTTGATAATGATGGTCCTGGTCGGGGTGATCTACTAAGTTTCTGGACAACCACGTACATCCACATCTTCACCTTTGTTTTTACTATTCTATCACTTTTGACTGTCCGCTCCATTCTTCTCTTTCTAAATTCCTTCAAGGTCCACATTTAATTCATAAAGCCTTCCCTCCCATTCCAGCCTTTAGCAATCTCTCCTTTCTTTGAGTTCCTATAGAATTTACCACTGGTAACATTCAACTGGCACTTCACATATAATAAGATAATAATTAGCCATTCTTTTCTCTTTTCTAATCCATCCAGCATATGTTTAATGAAAAAAAAAAGATTCTGTCATATTGTTTTGCCCATGTCAGATAACCTACTGAGAAACTTAAATGACTCCCTGTTGCAATGCTGGTCTACTGTTACACTTGGGGACTTTGGAATTTAAGGGGATGATTCAATCAACCCCAAGTACTTGGGGTCCCTTTCTGGGTTCCTCACTTGTGTTCAGGGCTCATCTTGTTTTTTTCCTTTATTTTGAGCTAATGCTTCTTGTCCTATTATCCTGAGGATTAATACCTTTGTTTGATATACCTTCTGACACCTAGAAAGATTTAGTCAGGACTTCCATCTGGGTTGCAGTTATCCTATGGATCAGAGGGACATGCAGAAGAATTTTCACCCAGGCCAGTACAATTTCTCACCTAAAGGTGAGAGGGGTGATTTTTCAGTCAGCCTCATGTTCCTAATCCCTACTGGGAGAGTTTCACATTTTCTGAAAGTTCATTTGGGACTAGAGTTTCTCTCTAAGAGGAGATGATTCTTCCCCTTTCCTTTTTTCAATATTTTTCAACTACATTCATCTGTTCTATTTCAGTCTCAGTTTTGGTTTGTTGCCATCAATCAAAATTAGGAAATTTAGAGGAAATTCCTCTGCATATGGAGTAGAATCCCTTTTGGAGAATTTATAGGACAGAGAGACAGATAGGCAGACAATCAGAGCATTTATCAAATGCTTTCTATGTGTCAGGTACTGTTCTAAGTTCTGGGAATACATATAAAAGCAAACAAGATGGCTACTGCTCTCAGGAAGCTTATATTCTAGTGGGGAGAGACAATATACATAAACATACATACATATACACACATATGTATATGTATATACACATATACACATATATACATACAAATACCTATACATACACATACATAGATACATGTGTATGTGTGTGTGTGTGTGTGTGTGTGTGTGTGTGTGTATTATACCCAGAAAGGGGAATGAAGGGTGGAAGAGAGAGAGGTGACCATGGTAATGAGACTGCAGAAAATGGTGTGATGGCCCAGTTCCCAGCCTCATACGGCAAAAAGGTCCACCTATCAAGGAAAACTAAGGGTAGTGTTTCTGTTGTGGTACTTCTCAAATTCTGTGATTCCATGGTGGTTGTCATCTTTGTTGTTTTGGGAATTATTTTAAGCATTTTTCATAACAAGACTGTGAGGTAAACAGTTTGATTATTGTCATCGACATTTTATAAACTGGGAAACTAAGGCAAAGAAAACTGAAGAGACTTGTGTAGGGACAGATGGCAAGTTAATGAAGGACACAGGACTGGTTTCTAACCACTAACCATTCTAACTGATTCTAAACCACGAAGCCACACTGTCTATCCCTCATGGGGTTAAAAATTGTATTAGAAACTTTTAAACGAACCTCAGGAAGAAGTATAATAAACAATCAAATACCAAACTGGGAGACAAACTGTTCTGTTGCTGAACCTATCTCCAAAGCTGGTCAAATTATAAACTCCCTAACCCATAGGTAGAATCATAGCATCACCTACCTTTAGAGCTGGAAGACACCGTAGAGAGCATCAGTCCAATTCCCCTGATTTTACAGATGCTAATTCTTTTTCCTTTAATGAAAGATAGAAGAAAGAAACTTTGAGGGCACATCTGAGTAACCTGAAGCACAGGGAGTTGAGAAGACTTGTACCACTTCACACTAGGAACTGGCATCATATTTATTCTGACTGCTTAGTCATTACATATGGAGCAATGCGACTTACAGGATCTATGTCCTTATTTTCCTTCTCTCTCTACCTCTCCCCTCCTCGAAAATAATTTCCAATACTTGCAACTGAAAGGAGAATACTTTTAGCATACTTCAAACCCCTGTAATCCTGGTATCAAAAGCTTCTCCTGACAATTTGAGAACCTCTTACTTCTCTGATTTATTTATTGTCCTTACCCAAAGAAAGTCAGTACCTAATATTCCATCCAATGTCACCAGCTCTCCTTATAAGCACATACATAGGCTTACCAGGCTCAGAGCATGTATAGTTTAATTTACAAGAGAATAGAATTTTAAAAATAATTTTTGCATCAACTATCTCTCCAGCACTAGGATTGCCTCTTGCCCTCTCTTAATATATAAGAAAAAGTTTTCAGGTTCATGGCTCAAACTCTGTATCTTAATAGGCAAGAAATATCAGAGAATTAACATAAATATGTATGACCAAGTCACTTCTCAATTCATGTGCTCAAAATGCAAATAAACAGTTTTCAAATAAATATCCAGGTGATTGGCAATGATGACAAAAGACATAAGTAGTCAATGTTGGAAGGACTTTGGGAAAAACAAGTACATTAATACGCTGTTGATAGAGCTCTGCATTGACTCCACGATTTCTGGAAAATAATTTAGAATTAAGTAAGAAAAGTCACTAAACTTCTTTTACCTTTTCACCCACATTACTGAGCACGTACCCCAAGAAAGTCAAAGACAAAAATAAAGGTCCTATGTATGCTAAAATATTCATAGCAATATGGTAGCTTTCACACCAGTTTTTGTAGTAGTAAAAAAACTGAAAAGCCAAGTTGGTGCCTATTAATTGGTGGATGGTTGACTAATTTATGGTATAAATATAATGGAACTGGATTATGTTGTAAGAAATGATAAAAATGGAAATGCTTATTTTGTTCCCTGAATTGAAAATAAGATTTTTTTTTAAAAAAAAGAAATGAAGAATTTGGAGAAACTTGGAAAGACATGTATGTATTAATGCAGTGTCAAGTGCAAGAGTCAAGAGAAAAATATATATGACTACAATGAAAAGAACAAAAAGGAAGGTAGGAAGGAAGGATGGAAGGAAGGAAGGAAGGAAGGAAGGAAGGAAGGAAGGAAGGAAGGAAGGAAGGAAAGAAAGAAAGAAAGAAAGAAAGAAAGAAAGAAAGAAAGAAAGAAAGAAAGAAAGAAAGGAAGAAAGAAGCTGAATGTTAAGTAATTATAAGGACAAGTCTGGAGCCTGCAGAAAAAAGATTTATAGATATAGAGATAGATAGATAGATATGTAAACATCTTCCTCCTTTCAGCAGAGATGTGGGAGACTATGCTTTCTCACTAAGGAGAATGTCCTTTGCCCCAGAAATGGCAGAAGAAAAATGTTCAAGAAGGAAGTGATGCCCAAGATAAGTAAAAAGATAGCAAGAGAATGCCTGCCTGCTCTTGGTAAATTCAATTCTCTTGATATGAATGAATTAAATCTTCAAGTACTAAAAGAAATAGCAGATGTGATTGCTGAGCCACTGTCAGGAATTTTTAAAAGATCATTGAAAATGAGAGAGGTACCACAAGGTTGGAGAAGGATAAATGTCTTGATTTTAGAAAAAAGGGAAGAGCCCACAGACTATAGGCCAGTGACTTTGACTTCAATTCCTGGAAAAATTCTAGAATGAATCATTACAGAAGTGGTTGGCAGGAAGGCAAATGATGATTACAAAGAACCAGTACAGCTTCATAAAAATTAAAAAGAAAACAGGTCATATCAGATTCAATTCATTTCTTTTTTCTTTTTTTTTTTGACCAGGATTATTAAACTAATAGATAGGAAGAGCAGAGTAGATAGTTTGTCTTAATTTTAGCAAAGCTTTAGATAAAGTATCTCATATTATGCTTGCAGATAAGATGGAGAAATGGAAAATAGACAACAATGTAATTGTTTTCAGAAGCAGTTGGATGGTTGGACTAAGAATAGTTACTAATGATTCATTGTCAATGTGGCAGGAGGTCTCCAATAGAGCACCCCAAGGATCTGTGTCTGGCCTATGTTGTCTAATATTTTTTTTATCAGTGATTTGGATAAAAGCATAGATGGCATGTTCATCGATTTTGCAGATGACACAAAGCTGAGAAGGATAGATTACATAGTGAATGAGGAGTCAGACTGTAAAAGGATCTTGACAGGCTAGAGAATTGGCATGAATTTAATAAGATGAAATTCAGTGAAGATAATTGTAAAGGCTTATACTTGAATAAAAAAAAATACAATTTCACAAGTACAAGATGAAGGGTGGGGAAGGATAGATAGTAGATGTCCTGAAAGAAATCTAAAAGTTTTAGGGGACTATAAACTCAGAGTCGGTAGAATAATGAGGCAAAAAAACATAAAGATATCTTGGGCTTTCTAGTTTCCAGGAATAAGAAGGTGATAATCTCACTGTATTGTGCCCTCATCAGATCTCATCTAGAATATGGTGTTTAGTGTGGGCACTACAGTTTAGGAAGAATATTGATAACCTGGAGAACACCAAGAAGAAGGCAATCGATATGGAGAAGTCTTACGTCCCTACCACATAAGAATCATTTGAAGGAAGTAAGCATATTTAGTCAGAACAAAAGAAGATCCAGAGATAACATCATAGCTTTCTTCCAGTACATGAAGGTCTACCATGAAGGAGCTAGGTGGCACAGTGGATAGAGGGCCAGGCCCGAAGTCAGGAAGATGAATCTTCCTGAGTTCAAATCTCATCTCAGATGCTTACTAGTGATGTGAGCCTGGGTAAGTCATTTAACTCTGTTTGCTTCAGTTTCCTCATCTGTAAAATGAGCTGGAGAAGGAAATGGCAAACTACTCCAGTATCTTTGCCAAGGAAACCCCAAATGGGGTCACAAGATGTAGAAGTTTCAAAAGAAGCAAATTTAGGCTTGATATTGGGAGAGGAAGGAGGCAGCATCTTAACAATTAGGGCCATCCAAAAGTGAAATGACTTGCCTTAAGAAATAATGGTTCCCCCACCTTGGAGGTCTTCAAAAGAAGACTGAGTAATCACTTGTCAGTATCATAGGCATTGCTCTTGTATAAGGGGTGGACTAAGTACGACTCCCCCCATCAGATTGTAAGCTTCTTGAGGATGTCCTGGATGCCAGCACTTGGCACAGTGTCTAGCACATAGTAGGAGCTTCATAAATATTTATTGACTGACTGCCTCACTAGATGGCCACCGAGGTCCCATCCGTCTGTATTTCTGTGATTGTGTGATTCTGACAGATGCCTTCATTGGATTGTCTGGTTTTGTTTAACGGTTTTTCTTTGTTAGGAGGGGGGAGTCATTGGAGGTTGGGGAGGATCAATATATCTCTAGAAATGACTGTGATATAAAAACAAAAGACATGGAAATGAAATGTATTTTTAAAATAAAGCAAAAAAGATAATGTAAATGAAATAGCTAGGACCTATCTGCGTTTGGGTCCATAGAAAATAAAGCTACCTCTCAGAGAACTACCTTCCCCCAGAAACCTGTATAGTACTTTTGACTTACAGTACTGCTCTGAACCAGGCTCCTTCCCTTGCCTTGGGGCTCCCCTCTACATTGTGCCTCCAGCAGCCCTCATTTCCTACCATGCTCAGCAGTTCTCACTGGTCAATGCCCCAATCCACCACCCCACTCTAGCTTGTAGCTCCCAGGACATGGCACTAATCTCACCACTGGGGCCATTTCAGTCAATTGTCTTTGATCTTGGTTCTGGCATCTGTCCTCCATCATTTGCCAATTTTACTTTCCTCCTTTGGCACGAGCTTCTTTTTTCTGTAACTTTCCTCTTCTCAAACAACGTTTGGCTCTGCATCATCAGGTGGCACTCTTTCCCTTTCCAGGGGAAGGGAACAAGCCTTGATTAAGCACCTACTATGTGCTAAGTCTTTTACCAATATTCTCACATTTGATGGTCACAGCAACCCTGCAAGGCAGGTGCTATTATTATTCCCACTTTACAGTTGGGGAAACTGAAGGAGGCAGAGGTCAAGTGATTTGGGCAGGGTTCGACAGTTAGTGAGTGTCTGAGGGGAGATTTGAACTCAGGTCTTCCTGATTCTAGGCCCAAAGCTCTATGCACTGTAATATTCAGCTATCTATTTCTCAGGAAACCAGTTCTCTAACCTAGCCTTTATGGGAACAAATCGTTAGAAGTGTGTTTTACACCTTTTAAATTTTGTCTGTTATAAATATCCATATTGACTATAAAGGACGTATGAAGAAAGATGCTACCTACATTCAAAGAAGGAAATGATAAATAGAAGTAATATAGAATATATGTATATATAAATATATACAAATATATATAAATATATAAAATAATTTTACGTATATTTTATATATATATGTATATGTCTAATGGTAGCCATGGAGGGGGTGGAGGGAAGGAAAAAAATGAAAAAAAAATGACAAGATAATTTTGTTGTATATTTGAAAATACCAAGTTTTGCAGTTTCATGTAAATTCATCTTTTTATTGTTCTCTGTTATGGAAATGCTTGTTTCATTCCATAAATTAAAAAAAAAGAAAAATATCTGTTATTCTTAAATCTTTCGTTTTCTATCACCATGGCCTAAAATCTCCTATGGTAAGCTTCTCCACGATAGAGCGAATAGGAATGGAAACACCTCCTTCTTGCATCATGCAAATGAGTCCATGTCTCCAATCCTATATAGGCTTATGGGAGACTGAATAGCTAATGCTTGCCTGTCTCCCCTAGTCTTAAGGAGACACACTTTCCACCCATGTTAATACTTTAGTTCTTTCCTAATTGTCTCCCTGCCCCTGACTACCCCAAAGTAGCTGAGTTAGGCTACTCAAATTACTAGTGAAGCTTCTAGATGGAAGGAAAGACTCTACGTGCAGCATAAATCGGGCTGAAGAGGAGATACATGTATATCACTGTGCACATTTGCAAAGCATTCATCTCTGCACTAGAGAGCTCATAACAACATCTTCCGTGGCCAAAAGAGGGAAATGTTAGTCAATGTTAAATTCAGATAATAAAAATTCATCTTTCCATAAGTAGTTCCAACCACGTACTTACTGAGCACTCTCAATGGTAATGGATATAATTTGAAATCTGTAAATAACAAGTGTTACTCCAGAGCCATCCAAGAAACATCAATAAAAACTAATTTGTTTTAGATATTGGAAGTTCAGAGTTCAAGAAAGAGGAAGTTAACACAGTAAAAGTTTATGTTCACTTTACATGTTCTGTCAGAGAGTTTCAATCACTTTTTTCTAATTTCATTCCCATGATACACATGGTAGCCAGGGTTTCCTGAAAAAGCCACTAGCTTGGAGTCAGAAGTCCTGAGTTCTACGTGCAAATTCCTTACTAGCTGTGTCATGTTGGGCAATTAATTACCTTTCTTTCCCTGGATCTCAGTTTCCTCATCTATGAAATGAGATTAGACGACCTCTGAGATTGGGACGTTATATTTCCTTGTTGTAAGGTCCTTCTAATATTTATTTCATTTAATTCAAAAAACATTTATTAAGTGCTTTCTAAATTTTTTAAAAAATTTAAATAGTTAAATTTAAACTTAAATGTTTAAATTCAAATATTTGATTTTTAATTTATTTTTTTAAATTCAAAAAACTTTTATTACGTGCTTTCTATATTATTTGCAAGGCAATAGTGATACAAAGGCAAAAATGAAAATAGATCCAGCCCCATCCAACTATTACAAGTCCCACCTGACTATAGCATTTTCTGTTCTGTGTTTTAAGGACACTTATGGTTTTAACTGTCTATTAAATGGTTCTGCCTTTCCAGTCAGAAGTGATCTGTCCCTCCTCCAATCATGTATAATACTCTGTCCATCTCATATTCCCACTTTACATTCCACCTTGTGTTCAGATCTTCTATGTTACTCTCATCCTCCCTTTAAATCTCATTACTAATCTTTGTATGGATAGGGACTTGTAGAAGTACCTACTATGTGTCAGGCATTGTGCTAAGCACTTTATAAATATCTCATTTGATCATTTGAATGGATGGATGGATAGATGGATGGATAGACAGACGGACAGACGGATGGATGGATGGATGGATGGATGGATGGATGGACGAACAAATGATTCCATCATATTGGAGAAAATAATAGTTGACTTATCTGTTTCCCAGAATTACCTTGACAGCCCCATGAAATGTATGATATAAGGCAAGCAAGCTGGATTCTAGTTCAAGTTGTCACTCTAAGAACCTCACACATACACAGTAGGAATTTAATTAATATTTACTGGTTTGAACTGTAAAAAAAAAAAAAAAGCTTTGGGAAATATGATAATATCAAAGTTAGTATTATACTTTTGAAAGAAAGGGAAACCCCAGTTTTTAAGTTCCAACTGACATCATAGAAATGTAATGGGAAAGGGTAAGGAAGGAAATCAAAGAGTTTGAATTTTCATCTTTCAGCTGAATTTATGTTTCTGTTTATATCTGACTGTTCAAGGGGAAATAGTGTAGCATTAAGGACCTCAGACTTGGACGCCAATTGGTTTGGGTTCCTGTCCTGACTTTGACATTGATTAGCTACGTAGACTTGCATAAAGCACTTCACCCTTCCATGGCCTCTTTGTCTCTAAAATAGGACTAAAAATCATTGGCCAGAAAACATTTGTTTTTTTTTAAGTGTTCTTCCTCACTTTCTACCCGAGAATTTTCAAGGATGATACGTGGGAGAGCTCTGATAGCAAATCTGGCAACAGCTGAAGATCATGGGTAATATAAAGAATTAGATTGAAGGGAAAGAAAATAGAAGTTTCTCATCTTCAAGGCTGGAATTTAAAACTCAAGTGGTTGCTGGAACAAAGTACTTTATTAAGACATATTGTTAAAGAAGAATCTGTACATTTATAAGTGTTCAAAAGACTCCCTCATAAAAAAAACAAGTCATTGGCTTTATCCAGTTATCAGACTGACAAAGCCAAGAATAAACTTTCTTTTTAATGTACTCTCTTAAATAGTGGTCATTGGCTCTTGTATGTGATATATGAATATACACCATATGCACAACTATTACAATTTGATACAATAAAAGAAATCTAAATTTTTAAAAAATATATAAAAATAGAAGATAGATCTTTATTTTAGGGAGACCCTCATGTTCATTGCAATTTCTCACATGCAGTTTAGCCTGTTTCCCTCCTTCTGTTCAATTCTGAACTCAGCTCATTATCCATCTGCAGCATCTGTCCAAGATTTATACTAAAGAAGCAGCTCTAAGAGCTGCATATCATATCATCTGGGCAAATAAACATTCTTCTTTCACTTGGCTTTTCCTGCACAGATATAGCCAAACATGTTTGAGGATTATGGATTTAAGAGGTTCTGAAGTATCCTAGGGATACTTTAAGGAATATCTCATTGATTTCAACTCTGTGGTGGACTTCTTCCATTGTAGTGGAATACACTCTGGTGATTAGGCATCTCCATTTTGTGCCTTGTTTCATACCCCCCAAAATCTACTTCTGCAATGTGGAATGGTCACAAGAAATAAAATACCTTGGTCTCTGAAGAATTAACACTGATGACCGTCCAAAGGGCAATAGAAAGGTATACAGTTGATGAGAGTAGATTGAGATCTATCACCAACAAAAAATATTGTAGTAGGTGGTAATGTTAAGGATCCAAGGACCTCATTAGAGAGCTGCATATCTGGAAAGGAAGGTAGACCAGTCTTTTAGCTCATTGAGGGATAAGTGATGGACAATTCAATTGGGATACATGGCATGTCAAGAAATCTAAAGAATGGACCATCCCACAGCAAGTTGGGTGAACCTCCTGTGGTGGATTTGTGAGACCACATGGTTAAACAAGAGTCTCACAAAGAGGTGAAGGTATACATGTATGGGTTATGACTCATGCTTGTTGGAAGAAGTATCTAAACTACTGGGACTGCAGAGTCATCAAAGTATCAGATTCATCCTTGCCCAACCTACCTCAAAATTATTCAAGGGAATCAAATGAGATAATGGTTTGAAAGTACTTTGGAAATTTTAAGGCATTACAGAAATGTGAAAGACAGCTATGATTTCTATGGGGTGGGAAGGATCAGCTTATTTCAAGGACAAATAAGACCACCAGGAGGTTTTCAGAGTGGAGGTGGTAGATTACATTGGGGAAAAACACTGCATCCTCTAAATGTGTGCAGCCAAGCCTGTCTCAGATGGCACAGATATTGTACCTCGATAACTCCCTGTGGAGAATAATGTCCAAGTCTTCCCAAAATTGAGCATTTTTACCTCTCAGCAAGACATTACAAAGCATTTACCAAGAAATAAACACTTATCAAGGCTTAAGGAACCAAGAGTGAAGGAGAGCAGATGGAATGTGGAAGAGGCTCAAGACAAGGGTGTAAGATTTGAAGGAGGCTCTCATAGATTATTTTAAAAGCTTTCCATTTGGTAATATAAACCATAGGCTGTGCCTTTCATTGGTGAACAAAGTGTTTTAGGATGAGGAGCCCAAACTCCTGGGTTCCAATAACAGATCTCCTGCTGACTCTGACTTTCTAAGAATTTTCATATAAGTTGTATAAGAGCTGTAACCAGGACAATCAGCAAGGTTTTTCTCCAAGGCACTAAAACTCAGGTGAAGGGGGTGTGGGGGACAGTAACACTACTAACTCTGCTTTGCTACCATAGAAACAACTGAACTTGGCTCCGAGATACCAAAAGTGACTTGTCAACATAAGCAGCTACCAGTCCCATACTAGTAAATATTTAACAACGAACTCTCTTCAGGGTGAAGGGGGAGGGAGAAATATATTTAGAATAAACTTTTAAGTTTAATTTACATTACTGACATTTTCTCTATCACATGTTTGAGTCTAGACAACCAACAAAACACTAAATCAATCTCTGATTTGTAACATCTGCTGATTTCTGAAGTGTAAATGCTCACACTGCAGCATGCTCCTGAACAGTGCAGAGTTTGCTGCAGTGGTCATGGAGGCTGAAGCAGGTGCTGTGGAGCACTCAGAGCTTGGTCAGGCATCGAAGACACTGAGGTCATCCACTGCAGCCCGAATCGTTGCCATTGTCTTGATTTTCATCTCACCACAGGACTCAGATGACTCTAGAAGAGTTTGGTCAACTTTGCCTCACTTAAATCCAGTTCACATCACTCATGATGTCATTGGTCCTCTTTGAAAACAAAGGACAAATAAAAATAACAGCTCCCACCTGGAAGTTGCACACCACATGAATTCCATCCTGCCCTTTCCTTTTCTCCCCTACTCCTGGAAGGAGCACCCATGGGGGTTTGTATTCTATATCTCTCCTTTCTTCCAACTAAATAAATTTATCATTAAAAATTCACTTGAAGTCTTGGTTTGTAAAGCTGTCCCAAGGGCCCAATTGGCTCTGCCTCTCCCTCTCTGGGTCTTAGGTTTCTCATTCAAATGGGCATCATAACATTTGCTTTCATATGCCTCATGGGACTGTTGTGAGGATCAAATACTATAATAGTGGAGGTAAGCGAGATAAAGAATCAATAAAAAAGGAGTAAAAGTATCGTCTTGTTCCATTGAAGTCCCAGTTAGTGTTTGATAACGTAAATGGATCGAGTCAGCATAGTTAACATCTTGCATCAAGGGAGATGTTTTACAAACCATAAAGCACTTTAAAAATATGAGCAATTTGGATCACTGTAACATTTTTTTATTGCTGTGTAGTTAACTTTACAAATTATTTTCACTCTCATCACCACGTAGGCTTATTCAATAATCTTTAATAGTTCCTATTTCCCCCAGATTCAAGCATAACTCCTGGGTCTGTCACTGAAAGTTCCTCACAACCTGACGATATGCTGCATCTAAAGCTGTATTGCAGGTAACTCTTGTCCACACACTTTATGACTGAACCAAACTTGGCTTCCTTGCTGTTTCTAATGTCTAATACGCTATCTTCCATCTCTCTGCTTTCACCTTGCTTGTGCCCCATGCCTGTAATTCCCTCCTTTCTGATATCCTTGCTGTTTCTAATGTCTAATACACCATCTTCCATCTCTCTGCTTTCACCTTGCTTGTGCCCCATGCCTGTAATTCCCTCCTTTCTGATATGCCCTTTTTGGAAACCCTGGATTCCTTTGAGACTCCTCAATTCCCTGGCTTCCTTCAAGTTCCAGCTGAAATCCCACTGGGTACAAGAACTGTTTCCTGATCTTCTGTAATACCAGCAACTGCTGATTATCTTCAACTTATACAATTTAACCCAGGCAGTTAGGTGGTGCAATGCATAGAGAGCCAGACCTGAAGTCAGGAAGACCTGAGCTCAAATCTGGCCTCAGACACCTACTAGCCATGTGACCCTAGGCAAGTCATTAACCCTGGAAAAGGAAATGACAAACCACCAAGAAAATCCCAAAAGGGGTTATAAAGAGTTGGATATGACTGATACAACTGAGCAACAACATCCTCTCTATATCTTGTTTGTACATAGCTGTTTGCATGTGTCTCCCCCATTAGACTGTGAGCTCTTGAGAGCAGGAACTTTTCTTTTTTGTTTCTTTTTTTTTTATAATGCCTGGCACATAGTAGGTACGTAGTAAGTGTTTGTTGACTGACTCCTCTCCAGTCTCACATTAGCTATTTCCTTTTCCAAGTTGACAGTATTTCTCCCCTCACTCTAGTGTTTCCTCATATCTTTCACATAAAAATGTTCTGTATACAGTTATGCATTTTAATGTTAACTGCCTCACAAGAAAGTAAATTCCTGAGTGGAACTTATATGCTCAGCACATAGCTGGACACTTACCACAGAGTAAGCATTTAACAAATGTTTGCTAGTGTACTATTTGATCCTGACAGTAGCCTTGTGAGATAGGGAAATTAAGTATTATTTTTAATAGTATTTTATTTTCTCAAATTACATATAAAGACAATTTTTAACATTTGTTTTTATAAAATTTTCAATTTTGAATTTTTTTTCTCCATTCTCCCCTCCCCCCTACAGTATGCAATTTAATACTGGTTAGATATGCAATCATGTAAAGTCTATTTCCATATTAGTCATGTAATGAAAGAAGAAACAGTTTGTAAAACAATTACAATTTGCAAAATGAAAACAAATCAGGAAAAAAATAAAGTGAAAATAGTATGCTTTGATTCCCATTCAGCCTCCATCAGTTCTGTCTTTGGATGTGGATAGCATTTTCCATCATGAGTTTTTTGGAATTGTCTAAGATCATTACATTGCTAAGAAGATCAAAGTCAGTTATCGCTGATCATTTCACAATGTTGCTGCTACTGTGTACAATGTTCTCCTGGTTCTGCTCATTTCACTTTGCATCAGTTCATATAAGTTTTTCCAGGTTTTTCTGAATTCTGAACACGAGTATTATTACCCACAATTTACAAATGAGTAAGCTGATGCTTAAAGAAGAGATGTGTCTATGCTCACAGAACTTACAATTAAGAGAGATGGGAATTATACCCAGGACTTCTGACTTTCAATTCAGTCTCCTTTCCTCTAACCCCAACCTGCCTCTCATAGAAATCATCTCCATGCAGATGAAGGAATGGATTTATTTTTCATTCAGAAACTTCTTTGTTATTTTTTTTTTGGCAGATAGTGTCTTAGGATGGATTCAGACTTTGTTGCTAATAAGAGACAGAAATGGGACTAAAATACAGGTCTTTGACTCCCAGCCCCACCTGACCCCAGGGCTCTTTGTTAACCTCCTCCCCCTTCACACACACACACACACACACACACACACACACACACACACACACACACATTGATTCATCAGATCTGAGTTCATAAGAGAGAAATTTAAAACTGGAAAGCACTTCAGAAGTCACTAAGTTCAATCCCCTCATTTTAGAGATCAGGAAACTGAGGCCAGGAGAGCTTAGGTGACTTGCCTGGGATCACACAATTAGTAAGTAGCTGAACCAGGATTCATTCTCCAAAATTTCCCCAGCAAGGGTAACAGAACATTTAGTGGGAATAACGGATGTCATTAAAACTTTATCAAGCATCAATGTATCAGATTCCTTCCAATATAAAATCACTTCATCTTTGGGGATTTTAGTAACCAGGTCTGGATACCAGGTTTCGGCCAGGCTCTGCCATGACTTCAAGCTAAATTTTAGTCCCCAAATGTGAATCAAAGGGACAAAATCTTTCCAAGTAGTTCTGGAAGCTATCCTTCATAGGGATAACAAGGCATAAGTCTATCTACATCAATTCTCTGCTCAGTAAGCTCCCGTGGCACCCAAGCACCTATACAATCAATTGCAAGCTTTTCGGCATTTAAAAGCTCTGCTCATCTGGCTCCACCCTGCCTTGCAGGCTTATTATACACTAATCTCTTCCACACATTTTCCAGCTCAGTCAATAATTAGCTCCTTTTTATTCTTCATGCAGGACACTTTATTTCCAGGTACTCTTTGACATTATAGAGGCTGTTCCCCATTCCAGGAATGTACTTCCTCCTCATCTCTACTGCTTAGAATCCCTAGCTTTCTTTAAAGCTCAATTTGAGGGGTATTTCCTATATGGGGTCTTTGTTGATGCCTACAGCTGCTAGTACCTCCTTTCAAGAATAACCTTACATTTACTTTACTTATACTTATATATAAAAATATATGGTATCAATGCATATGTACACATAATGTATATAAATATATGTTATATATGCATAATAAAAATATAAGTACGAAAGTATAAGTATAAATATATAACCATATAATAGTATAAATGTACACTTTGTATAAGCATTCTTTCCTCAGTGGAAAGTAAGCTCTTGGAGAGAAGGGACTGTTTGATTTTTCTTTTTATCTCTAGCATTTAGTATAAGGTCTGGCACATAGTGAGTGGTTTAGGCCTTTTCATCATGGTAGAACCATTCAGATCTTGTGCCCCTCCACCATGGTGTTCGGTAATCCAAGGTCATCTGTAGGCCATAGTGAAGTATAAGAAGAGGACTCCAGTGAAATGAGAAAAAGAAAACAATGCTTAAATGCAAAACTGGGTAGTACTATATACAATAAGGCAGAGCTGTAGCTTTAGAGAGAAGAGACCTGGGTTCAAAATGTGACCCTGACACTAAGATATTTGGTGACTTTGGCCTGGCCATTTCCCATCCCTGCACCTCAGTTTCCTCATATGAAAAATGAGGTGATTAGACTAAATGATGTTTGAGATCCTTACTTCCTCCTTTCCAGTTCTAAAAGCTGTCATCTTGTAGTCAGAAAAGGCTTCCCAGAGGAGGTGAGAACTAAGTTGGGGCTGATGCTGGATGATCCTAAATTCATTTTTCCTTTTAAGCTGGAGGCTACAAATGGACTGACCACAGTGGCAGGTTTTCTAAATGCCTCTTTTTCTAAACCCCGCTGTGGGCTTCGATAGGGAAATTGAAGAAAATACTCTACAGAAGGGCTGAATGCAACAATTCTTAGAATTCAATTTTCAGTAAATGTCAGGAGAGAGCCTGTGCAGAAGCCCACGCTTTCCCTCTTATTGGTTCACCCAGGAGTGAATGTCCCTGAAAGGGAACGGGTAGAAATTGCTATAATGGAAAGACTGAATGAGAAGCTTTTAGATAATCAAATGCAAAAACCTCAGGGAATCTCAAGGTGGGAGTGAACTGGCACAAAGTTTAGAGTTCAGTCTGGACTGAGCTGTGGTCTCCTAAAAAGCCAGGAGGAAAATTAGGCCTTGGGAAAGTAGAAACTAAAAATTACATAAACAGAATAATGAAGGAGCCAGCCTCTTATCTTTCTGGATGAGTGGTAGCCATGCTAGAAGAAGCATCAGTGCTGAGTAGCCATTTTGTCCAAGAATCATTCTGGCTCCAGAAACATCAGAGGAACATCAGGTCACTCACATAGCTGCTGCTTGCTGAGAACCTTTTTCATCTACGTCAAGATTTTGAGAATACCCTGCCCCCTTTTAAACTAAACATAACATGCTTGCTCTAAAAAACAGAATCATCTCTCCTTTTTCAATATGGCTGACTGACCTATCAATCTAATTTAGAATACATTTTAATACCTTTCCTTTTCCGCAATGTACCAAGGGGTATCCAAATTGTCAGTCTCTTTCAAAATCCCTGAGGGACAAAAAATGGCTCATACATGAGTTAAAGCAATTTAATGGTTTCTTGGATATTTAGATTCTCAAATATTTCCTAGCTTCTAATCACAATGGGTAAAGTGAGGCGGAAGTAACTTAGCAGAATGAAACTTACACCTGGAGTCCAGACACATAGGTTCAAGTTCTATAGTGTCACTAATTCACTATAAGACCACGGTCAAGGTCACATCCTTTCTATTAAATAAAGGCTGATATTAATAATAGATACCATTTACATAGCACATATTATGTGTTGGACACAGCACTGAGGACTTTACAAGTATTATCTTATTTTATCCTCAAAACAACCCTGAGAGATAGACACTATTATTATACCCATTTTACAGATGAGGAAACAGAGATTAAATGACTGGTCCAGGGCCCCACAGCTAGTAAGTGTTTGAGACCAGATTTGAATCTTCCTGATACCAGACCTGATCTACCTACCTGCCTCAATATTAAACTAATTCCTTTACAGGACTGCTATGAAAAATCACTTTGGAAATCTCCAAGTTCTATAGAAAGATTTCCTGGTTTTATTATTGCCAAGAAGCCACTCCTTATGTCTAACCTAAATACCTCTTGTTGTTGCTTAAGCCCATGTCTTGTATCTTGGTTGAGTTATACCTCCATCGAGCTTCTCTAGAGACACAGTGATCATGCTCAGATCCCAAAAAACATCTGAAATAGTTATGAAAAGCCATGTGTCTATAGAACTTTAAGGGTTAGAAAGTGCTTTCCTTACAATAATCCTGTTAGAAAATAGGTCTTGATCTTAATTTCATAGAGAGGGCAATTGAGGCTCAGAGTGGAGAACCTATTTGCCCAATCTCATTTTTTGTTGTTGGCCAGTCATTTTTCATTCATGTCTGATTCTTTGTGACCCTATTTGGGGTTTTCTTGACAAAGATACTGAAGTGGTTTGCCATTTCCTTCTGCAGTTCATTTTACAGATGGTTAAAATAAGGCAAACAGGATTAATTGACTTGTCCGTGGTCATACAGCTAGGAAGTGTCTGAGGCCGGATTTCGAACTCAGAAGATAAGTCCTCCTGACTCCAGGCCCAGCATTTTAGCCACTGCTACACATAGCTGCCCTTCTATCACACCATTAGTCAATGTTGGATCCATGGTTGAATCTCCAAATCTCGTGCTCTCTTCTACTCTACCATACTGTACACTATATATCCACCTTCCCTCTATTTCCTTTGCTTATCTAATTGTGATAACTCTGTGTCAAAGAGTGGGGTGAAGGTATCTTCACTACCAGGGTCACAGAAAGCTTAAAAACAAATGCCAAGGTATGAAGGAGTATAAAGAAGATGTCAGGAGGTTTCCTACAACTTCACAACAATGTTTGAAGAGGTCCCTCATACAGCACGAGCTGATTATAAGCCCGTGGCCACTGGATAAAAGCACAGAAGACCACACTGGAAATACTGACTGGCTGAAGATATCAGTCACACCAGTTCCAAAGGACATGATAAAAAATGCTACCCATCTTCAGAGAAAAAAACCAACGAAGTCTGAATGCAGCTTGAAGCACACTTTTGTTTTACTTTATTATTTTGCTCAGTTCTTGTTTTCATTTTGATCTATGTTCTTTCTTGTGACATGGCTAATAGGGGTGCAGGTTTTGCTTGACTGCACATGTATAATCTATATCAAAGTGTTTGCCTTCTCAAAGAGGGAGGAAAGGAAGAAGGGAGGGAATTTGGAATGAAAAATCTTTAAAAAATCAAATGTTAAAAATTTTTACATGTAATTGAGAAAAAAGTTTATATATGTGTGTGTGTATACATATACACACATATGTGTACTATACATAGTACACACACACACACACACACACACACACACACACGCCCTATCTCTTAGGCCAATAGCTATATATGAAATAGTGGATAGTGTTGATCTCAGAGTCAGGAAAATCTGAGTTCAAATTCTGCTTCAGATGTTTTCTTACTGTGGGACTCTAAGGCAAGTCATTTAACTTCTCTCTGCCTCAGTTTGTTCATTTGTAAAATGAGGATAGAAGTAGCACCCACCTCACAAGGTTACTGTGAAGATCAAATGAGATAATACACATGAAATCCTCTGTAAACCTTAGAGTGCTCTGTAAATGCCAGCTATTATTATTATTATGTAAAAAAATAAAACCAAGTCATATGGTAATTTAATCTGGAGAGTTGGAGTCACCTGTGGAGGAGACCCTTTCTACCTATACTAAAGGACAAGAGAGGGTTAGGGGAGGTCTGTCTCTTCCCCTCCCCCTCCCACCATCCCTCATCAGAGCTACTAGGACCAGCTTCCTGGGATTAGCAAGGGACCAGTGAGGAGCAGAGACACAGACTTCAAATAGTCACAAGTTACAGTCACTCAAGGTGGAAAGTAGCTTTCAGGTGCATGACCTATGGCCTTTCACAACTGGAAGTCAGATTATGGGGAGGAGTAGACCACAGGAACCCAGACTGAGGACAGACTGACTCTATGAAGGCAGGAAGGCCTCCCAGGCTCTGCAGGAGCAGGAGTTATGAGCTGCCTTCTCCACACATAAAATCCTTCATTCATGTATCACTGCCATAGTACTCTAAGTTCAAGTTCACTGTTCCCATGGACATTCAGTGGATTTGTGGAAGGGGAGCCTCATTTGGGAGATAAGATATTAAAATTTCCAGATTTCATTCCTTCAATGAAGAAAATTAGTTACAATCACAAACTTCACATTTTATTAGAAGGAAATAGCCCTTAACAAAATTTCCTCCATTTCTTACAAAAGGACAGATGATAGGGACTGGACTTATGATTTCCCTGGCATAGGAAACTCTCTGCCTCTCATTTATTCTCAAAGAGCTGCCTCAAGCATTGAGAGATTAAGTGACTTGCCAAAGGTCACATGGCTCATATATATTAAAAGCAGGACTTGAAACCAGGTCTTCCTGGCACTGAGGCTAGTTCTGTAACCATTATACCACCCTGCTTCTCATTCCATAGAGCAGACACTCAATAAACATTTTAATAAATTGAACCACTTTCTCCTATTTGCCTCGTATCTGCGCTGGAAGCATCACCTTCATCAACACTTCTAGCTCATCTGTGAATAAAGAAAATTTACACTAACACATCTACCCATGCCTGGGTCAGAGGATTGATTCAGTACTGAGTGCTACATCTTTTATAAGACTCTGCCAAACTGGACAGTATCCAAAGGAGGGGGACCAGGCTATTGAAAGGACTAGATAGAGCCACACAAGGACTAATTAAAAGAACAGAGGATGTTTAGCCTAGAGAAATGAAAATTTAGGCAGGTCATAAGCATTCACTCCAACTGTGACTGACTCACTGTGACTATGGGCAAGGGCACAACTTTTACATTTTATAGGGGCTAATGATAACAATGATGATGATGGTGATGATGGTGGTGGTGGTGGTGCTGATGGTGGCAGTGATGATCATGATGATGGTGGTGGTGGTGGGTGGTGGTGGTGGTAACGGTGATGAAGGTGGTGGTGATGATCATGATGATGGTGGTGGTGGTAGTGATAATGATGACTGTCACATGCAAGAGGGGCTAGACTTAAAAGCTCCTTGAAGACAAGAACTGTCTTTTACTTTTCTTTGTGTCCCTAGCACTTAGCACAGTGTCTGGCACCTAGTAGGTGCTTAATAAATGTGTGTTGACTGACTAACTAACTTCTTCTGGTTGGCCACCACAGGCAGACCTGGAACAATGGGTGAAAATTATAAGGAGGCACATTTCCACTTGAAGTAAGGAAAAACTTCCCAATGATGAGAGATATTTGTACATGAAACTTTCGGAGGGAGTGGGTCCCCATCACGGAAAGTCTTCAGGATGATTCTAGATGATTACCTGCTGAAGTTTTTACAGAAGGGAATTCTGCTCAGACGACAGTTATGTTCAACACCATGTGAACTCATTTCTAACTCTGAATTCCTAAGTGGATTCCTAACTATCCACAGTTTAATGGAGCCCTAGTCAAAGCAAGTCTTCACAAAAGTTGCAAATTGAGCCACAATGATTCCTCACTGAATCATACCAAGACCCATCTGTGATCTGAGGGAATACCCATCAATTAGAGAATGGCTGAACAAGTTGTGGGATATGATTGTGATGGAATACCACTGTGCTACAAGAAATGACAAGCAGGGGTGGAGCCAAGATGGAAGAGTATAAGCAGAAACTTTCTAGAGCTCTCCCCGCCCCCCAACCCAGGCAAATATCTGTAAAAAATGACTAAACAAATTCTGGAGCTACAGAACCCACAGAATGACAGAGTGAAGCAAATCTCTAGGCTAAGACAGCCTGGAAGGTTGACAGGAAACATCTGTTGAGCAGGGCTGGGAACAGAGTACAGTACAGTGTGGGCTGTGCTGGAACAGATAGGACCTGAGCAGGCCTCAGGGAACTAAATCACTGGCATCTGTGGTGGTTTCCATACTTCATGACCCCAAAATGCTGAGGAAAATTAGAAGGTCAGTGGAAAAAATCTGTGGGATCAGTGTGAGAGAGTAGAGTGATCTGGCCCTAGTCCCAGGGTGGCAGAGGGGATGGAGGAGCCTGCGATAGCCACAGCAGCAGGGGCAGGGGCAGGGGCAGCAGCTGTTCCTTGAGCTCTAGACTCACATCTTGTGGGGGGATCAAGCAGCTGACAGTACATACCCCCCCCACCCTGACCCCCACTGAAAGCACAGAACTACCTTGACAAAGGGCTCAAAAGTCAGATAAATGGCTGGGGAACTGAGCAAAAACTGGAAAACGAATCAGACTATAGAATCTTACTTTGGTTCAAGGAAGACCAAAAGAAGATAACAAAGTCAAAGCTCTTGCATCCAAAGCCTCCAAGAAAAATATGAATTGCTTTCAGGTCATGGAAGAACTCAGGAAGAATTTTGAAAATCAAGTAAGAGAAGTAGAGGAAAAATTGGGAAGAGAGATGAGAGTGATGCAATAAAATCATGGAGACTGAGTCAACTACTTGCTCAAGATGACCCCAAAAATGCTGAAGAATAGACTAACCCAAATGGTAAACAAGATCCAAAAAGCCAATGAGGAGAAGAATGCCTTAAAAAACAGAATTGGTCAGATGGAAAAGGAGGTTCAAAAGTTCACTGAAGAAAATAATTTCTTAAAGATTAGAATGGAGCAGATTGAAGCTAATGGCTTTATGAAAAATCAAGAAATTATAAAACAAAACCAAAGGAATGAAAAAAATAGCAGACAATATGAAATATCTCATTGGAAAAACAACTGACCTGGAAACTAGGTCCAGGAGAGAAAATTTTAAAATCGTGGGACTACCTGAAAGCCATGACCAAAAGAAGAGCCTAGACATCATCTTTCAAGAAATTATCAAGGAAAACTGCCCTCATATTCTAGAACCAGAGGGTAAAATAGAAATTGAAAGAATTCACCAATTACCTCCTGAAAGAGATCTCAAAAGGAAAACTCTTAGGAATATTGTAGCCAAACTCCAGAGCTCCCAGGTCAAGGAGAAAATATTGCAAGCAGCCAGAAAGAAGCAATTCGAGTATTGGTAGAAACACAAACAGGATAACACAAGATCTAGCAGTGTCTACATTAGTGGATCACAGGGCTTAGAATATGATATTCTAGAGGTTAAAGGAGCTAGGATTAAAACCAAGAATCACCTACCCAGAAAAACTAAGTATAATACTTCAGGGGAAAAAATAGTCATTCAATGAAAGAAGAATTTCAAACACTCTTAATGAAAAGACCAGAGATGAATAAAAAATTTGACAGTCAAACATAAGAATCAAGAGAAGCATAAAAAGGTAAACAGGAAAGAGAAATCATAAGAGATTTATTAAAGTTGAACAGCTTAATTCCTACATGGAAAGGTAATATTTGTAACTCTATTCTCAGTATTAGGGCATTTGGAGGGATTATATACATATAGAAAGAGGGCAGAGGGTGAGTTGAGCATGAAGAGATGATATCTAAAAAAATAAAATTAAGGGGTGAGGGAGGAATCTATTGGAAGAAGGAAAAAGGAAGAAATAGAATGGGGTAAATTATCTCAAAAAAGAGGCAAGAAAAAGTTTTTTCAATAGATGGAAAGAGGGGGAAGGTGAGAGGGAAAGAGTGAATCTTAATCTCATTGCATTTGACTTAAGGAGGAAATAACATGCAAACTCAATATGGTATGAAAATCTATCCTACACTACAGAAAAGTAAGGGGTAAGGGAGTAAAAGGGGGATAATAAAAGGGAGGGCAAATGAGAGGAGAGGTAATTAGAAATAAACACTTTTGAAAAGGGACAGGGTCCAAAGAGAGAATAGAATAAATGGGAGCAGGATAGGATAAAAAGAAAATATAGTCTATCACAATATAACTGTTACAGAAGTGTTTTGCATGACTACACATGTACATCTATATCAAACTGCTTGACTTCTCAACTGGGTCTAGGTGGGGAGGGAGAAAGGGAGAGAAGTTGGAAATCAAAGTTTCAAAAACGAATGCTAAAAATTGTTTTACATGCAACTAGCAATTAAGACAAACAGGCAATGGAGTACAGAAATCTATCTTGCCCTACAAGAAAACAGAGGGATAGGGATATGAGAAAGGAGGGGTGTAATAGAAGGAGGGTAGATTGGGGGAAGGGGTAATCAGAATGCACATTGTCTTGGGGTGGGCAGAGGGCAGAGATGGGGAGAAAATTTGGATCTCAAAATCTTGTGGAACTGAATGTTGAAAACTAAAAATTAATTAATTAATTTAAAAAAAAGAAATGACAAGCAGGGTGGTTTCAGAAAAACCTGAGAAGATGTATAAGAGCTGATGCAAAGTGAAATGAGAAGAACCAGGAAAACATTGTACACAGAAATAGCAATATTGTTCAATAATCAACTGTGAATGGCAGCTACTCTGAGCAATAAAGATGATCCAAGAAGATTCTGAAAGACTTATGATGAAACTTCCACCTCCAGGGAAAGAACTGAATGCAGATCAAAGCACATTTTTTTACTTTATTTCTCTTGAAGTGTTTTTTTTTTTTTTGGTTTGTTTTCTTTTGCAACATTGCTAATATGGAAATGTAAATGACTTCACGTGTATAAGCGATATCAAAGTGTTTGCCTTCTCAAGGTGGGGAAAGGGAGGGAGGAAAGGAGAGAATTTGGAACTCAAAATTTTTTTTAAATGTTTAAAAAATTCAAAGTAAAATATAATGAAATAAATTTAAAAAAACTGATGGGTGGAGCCCTGATTGCAATGCAGTTATAAAGGGCCCCCTCTCAATGAGAAGTCAGTTTTGTAATATGTACTTAGTAATGCAAGACTTTGGGGAAGGAAAAAAAAGACTCCTTTTCCTTTATGCCTGAGAAAGAAGGATAATAAGGGAAAAGGAGGAGTCAGCAACAACTGTGGGGTTTCTTTAGTATTCCAAAGAGTCTGAGAAAATGAAGTTATCTTGTTGGACATAAAAGAAAAAGCCAACATTAGGGAAGAAGTCTTGATAAACAGAAAAGTTGGGGGATTAAAGGTAAACAGGATCTTAGAACAAAGGACACAGAATGCCAGATCTCAGAGGGACCTTAGAAATTAGAATCTAGAAAGCCAGATTTTGGAAGGACCTTAGAACCTAGAACAGATGCAGACAGACCTTAAAAACCATTTAGTCAAACCCCACATTTTAGAAATGAGGAAATAGGGTCTTGAGATGGGAAGGATCACACCAAGTTCATACAACTAGCTAATGGCAGACCAATATTGGTGGTCCCCTGGTTTGCCAGCCCTGTGGTTTCTTCATAGCCCCTTACCATTTCTCCTAAATGGAACACAGCACAGCAGGCCAGAAGTATCCAGATGGATACATTCTGACTCATTTTTTTTTACCTACTTACTGTAGAGCTTCTGTCTGCCTCCTCTCTTGCCACATCACCTTTCTCAGCTGGGAAATGAGTCTGAACAACATTTTCCAATGTCCCTCACAGCTGGCCTGAGAAATTCAGTTCAGCCAAATGGTTCAGGCCACTTGTGTGAAAACCATTTCTTTAAAGAAAAAATATATTAGATTTGGTTTTGACACATCAGCAACTTTCCAATAAATAACAATGCTCCCCCCATACAACCATCTCATAAAAAAGCTAAGCAAAACTATTTAGTAATGAAATTGTGACTGCATTTTTTTCACTTCTAGAATTGATTTGTTTTTTACACTAAGGGTGGGGCAATGGCAAGGATGGCCTTGAATCTTATCTTTGCTGCCTATCACCTTTTTTCACCTTGCCATATAACCTCTCTGTGACCTCCATTTCTTCATCTGTAAAATGTGAGGGAAAGGAATGAGGGGAGGGGGGAAACTATACTAGAGTATAACTAGTATCCCTTCCAGTGGTAAACATGTGATCCTAAGACACCCTCCTTCCCCACGTTTTTTAAACCTGTCATCTGGAGTTAAGATTGGCTATTATGTTTGCCCTAGATGTCGTTTTTTTGTAATATTGTCTGCATTTACATCATCGTAGCTGTTGTATAATATTTTTATTGTTGTTGTCTATCGTTTCAGTTGTGTCTGACTCTTCAGGACCCCATTTGGGGTTTCCTTGGCAAAGATATTACAGTGCTTTGCCATTTCCTTCTCCAGCTCATTTGACAGATGAGCAAGTAGAGCAAGCAAACAGTTAAGCAACTTGCCCAGGGTCCAACAACTAGTAAGAGTGTGAGGCTATATTTGAACTTAGGAAGATAAGTTTTCCTGACTGCAATCCTGGCACTCTATCCACTGCACCACCTAGCTGCCCCTGTGTATATTGAGGGTTTGTTTGGTTTTCTTTTGGTGGGGAGGTGGAAATGGGGAAAGGTAGAGTTATTTGCTTTCTGCATCAATTCATAGACATCTTCATCTGAGGACTATTTCTTACCAACTCTGGTTTCACAGACAAATAGGCCCTGGAAATTCTCACTGTTGGAAGAAAAAAAGCTAAGAGGGAAGGGGGAAAGAGATGGGAAAAGAACAACAGAGAAGGCAAGGTGTAGATGCTTGGGAAATAAATAACTCTCCAGGCACATTATGCTTGGGCTGCACATTAGAGGCTACTAGCTCAGTTACCAAAATTTGTCATAGTCCATGATGTGAACATTTCATACTGGGTGTCTCAGAGTCATCTCAAACTCAACACATCCAAAGTGGAACTCATTATCTTTCCCCCAAAACCTTCCCCACTTCTAAACTTCTTTATTTGTTTCTAAGGCACCATCATCCTTCCAGTCTCACAGACTTATGGCCTCCATTTTATCCTCAATTCTACACTTCCCATCACACCACAGATTCAATCAGTTGTCAAATCTTCCCCTTTTCACCTCCACAACATCTCTCACATAACACCCCTTCCCTCTGCTTCATACAACCCACATTACTAATCTGCATTATTACAACAGCCCAGTCTCTCTTCACTCTAGTCCATCCTACACACTGCCGCCTAAGGGATTTTCCTTAAGCATAAATCTCACCAATTACTCCTCCACTCAGTCAACAATAGTGGCTTCTTGCTGCTTCTAGAATCAAATAAAACTCCTCCTTTTAGCTTTTAAAGACTTTCACAACCTGGTCCTAATCTGTCTTTCCAGTCTCCATGAACATTATTCCTCCACCAGCTCTAAGATCTAGCCAAACCAGTCTCTGTTTACACAGTTTTCCATTTCCCATCTCCACCCTTTGTTATCTATCCCCATGCTGAGAACTCACTCCCTCTGGCTCATAGAATGTCTCTCTTCCTTCAAGATGCAGTTTAAGCATCATCTTCTTTGTGAAGCCTTCCCCAGTTCCCCCAACTACTAGCATTCTCCCAAATTACTTTGTATTTAACTTTGTTGAATTTATGTGTACTTAGGTTGTATGGTAGATAGGTGGCACAGTAGATAAGTGTTCCTGGGTTGGTGTCAGGTTGGTGTCTATTTTCTGAGTTCAAATCTAGCCTCAGACACTTAATAGCTGTGTGAGTTAACCCAGTTTGCTTCAGTTTCCTCATCTGTCAAATGAGCTAGAGAAGGAAACTGTAAACTGTTCCAGTATCTTTACCAAGAAAACCTGTCATAAAGATTTGAACACGACTGAAAAACTACACAACAACAAAGTATATAGAGTGCGGGGCCTGGGGTCAGAAAGCCTTGAATTCAAATCCCACTTTAGACATTTATTAATTGTGTGACCCTGAGAAAATCACTTAAGCTTTGTCTGCCTCAGTCTCCTCACCTGTAAAATGAAGATAATAATAGCAGTTCCCTCACAAGGTTGTTGTGAAAACAAAATGAGATATTTCTAAAAATCTCTGAAAACCTTAAAGTACTATGCAAATGCTAGTCTAATGACTTATAATAATAATCTTTTATGATTACTATTACCATTATTATTTTTATTATCACTGTTAGCTACTATTGTTGGTTTTGTGATCCCAGGCAAATCACTTTCTTTCTCTGATCTTCATCTGGAAAATGGAAATAATAATACTTGCCCTAGTTAATCCACAGGCCAGCACTGAAGTGTTAGGTGAATGGAAGCTGTTATTATTATTGTTAATAATTTACAAAATCAAGTTTACCTTGAGTGAGGGTGGGGTCTCTGATAGAGTCACCCAAATCCTTGGATCAGGAAACCTAATCCAAAAAAAAAAAAAAAAGGCATTAGCTACTTGGCTAGGAATATCTTTTTGCTCTTTTTAAAAAAGAACTTGGCACTTGACAAAGTCTAGCTAGCCAAGACTCAAGGCAATAAGACAGGTTACTCCGCAAAGGAAAAAGCTGAGACAGGATTTCTTTTTTTCCTAGAGTTCTTGCTAGTCCATGGTGTGGGTGGCTATAAAAGTGATTTTTTGAAAGCCTCTGACTTTGAGCTAAAAGGGTGTTTCAGAAGCTATAATATCACTCTGCCCAAAGACTTGAGTTGAAGCTAGAAGCTGGAAAGAGAAAGAAGCCCCGCAGATTTACATACATTAGGGTCTTTAAATATAAAAATAATGATTTCCCACTCTACCACTTCCTAGGCACACACGCACACTACTTCACACGTGTGCACTTCTACTTGTAGACCTCACGTGTTCAATCTTTTGCTGATATTACACTGCTGCTGCTGTTTGCCCTTTGTTCTCGAAGAGGATCATGACATCAGGGAGGTGATACCATGACATGCTAGTAAACTGGATTTAAGTGAGGGAGGCTATGCAGAGTCACCAGCCTCACTTTCTCCTCCAGAGCCATATGGGATCCACTGGCAAGATACAGATCAGGAAGACTGGAGATGGCCCAGGATGAAGTAGGGGACCTTGGCCTTTTCAAGCTAAGGTCTTTAACAGGTCTCAGTTTGACTGAGGCAGAGCCCATTCAGTGATTAAGGCTTAATAAAAAAAAGTTGGTGAAGAATGGCCTCTTTAAAAAACAAAAATAGATCTGGGAGAGGAAGACCCTCAGGGTTTCTGGCCAAAACAGAAACAATTGTTATTTATATTCATTCTGAGCCAATCAGGGTCTAAATAGTGACCAAGTAGGGCTTGGTCTGGGACAAGAGTAATGTAGGGCTAAGGCTGGCCTTTAAGAGAAGAAAACCAAAATAACAACAAAAAAGTTTCAGAGATTAAAATTTATATTCCCTTTGAGCAGGGTTCTTCCAGGGAAGGGTGTGATACCCTATGTGGAGAGAGAAGAAAGAAAGAGAGAAATAGAGACAGAAAGAGAAAATGAATGAGAGAAAAAGAAAAAGGAAGAGGAAAAGAAAGAAGAAGAAGGAAGGAAGGAGGGAAGGAGGGAAGGAAGGAAGGAAGGAAGGAAGGAAGGAAGGAAGGAAGGAAGGAAGGAAGGAAGGAAGGAAGGAAGGAAGGAGGGAAGGAAGGAAGGAAGGAAGGAAGGAAGGAAGGAAGGAAGGAAGGAAGGAAGGAAGGAAGGAAGAAAGGAAGGAAGGAGGGAAGGAAGGAAGGAGGGAAGGAGTGAAGGAAGGAAGGGAAAAAGGGAGGAAGGAAGAAAGGAAGGAAGAGAGGAAGGAAGCCATGTTGCCCAAATGGAAGTTTGGTCCCTAGTGGGCAGCTCCTTCTCTAATCACAGAAGTTGCTGTTCATCCTTTGCTCTCTAAAAGGACCATGACATCAGGGAGGTGGTGCCATGACATGCAAGTGAACTGGATTTAAGTGAGGGAGGCACATGTTCAATTTTTTGCTTATGTTAGATTATTTAGGGGGAAAGAGTACCCCAAATTTATAGAGGAAGTATTTTGTTGTTACTTTTTCTACTGTACCACTTCAGTATTCCCAGTGCTTTAGCATGGTGCCTGGTATAGTATTCAATAAATGCTTCATGACTGACTAACTGATTAAATACCTCGGCATTGAATAATTGTGTACTCTTGCTGACTATTTAAAGATAGACCCTCTGATGGGGGCTTATCAGCTATGGTTTTAAGGGATACAGACCCACACAGTACCTTAAACCTGGAATAGTTTTCCCTGGTAGACCTGCTCTTTAAGTAGTGGGGTGGAGGTAGGAGAGACAGAGGGACCCCAGGTACTACACCTGTTTTAAGGATGAGAAAACTGACATTCAGAAAGGTTGTCTCTATGCAATGATGAATCTTGGTGTCTGTGTTAAATAGCCTCTCATTGTCCAGTCTTACCTAGTTAGTTCATGGCAGAGCTCACTCTGAAATACAGGCCTTCAATTCAACATTTATTGAGTACCTACAATATGCAAGGCACTGTTCTAGGCACTAGGGATACAAAGAAAAAAGGAAGCAGTCCCTGTCCTCAAGGAACTTACCCTTTTCTGGAGTGGTACAACACTTAAAATACGAATAAGTAAAAAGTAATACAAAGCACTTTCTTGGGGGAGAAGACATTAATGACAAAGAGAATGATGAAAAACCTTGATGAGGTGATGGTGCCTGGACTGTGATTTGAAGGAAAATAATGGTTTCCTTACAAATGATGCTAATCCAATGAATTTTCCACTCTACCACTCCATAATTACTAATAAGTGAAACTCCAAAATAACCTATCATTACTGAGTCAGGTCAACTGGCTTCTACTGTAACCAATGGACCAACAGAGGATTTCTATATAGAGAAATGTCAGCTATCATTATCCTTCCTGTGCAAACCTCAAAACAGCCTAGTGAAGTGAATGGAGTCAATATTGTTCTCCCACAATTTCCATATATGGAAACTGAAGATAAGAGATGGGGAGTGACTTGTAGTAGATCCTACACCTGGTCAGTGG
This sequence comes from Notamacropus eugenii, assembly GCF_028372415.1. Taxonomy (NCBI): domain Eukaryota; kingdom Metazoa; phylum Chordata; class Mammalia; order Diprotodontia; family Macropodidae; genus Notamacropus; species Notamacropus eugenii. Next base: position 55,778,479 of record NC_092877.1, read on the forward strand.
TGGAGCAAGGACTAGAACCCAGTTCTCCTAGACCTCATCCTGGCCTCTTTCCACTCCACCATATGATACTGCTTTTTTCCACAGAACTAAAGGGGGAAGGTCTGTAATGATTACTATAATCACCAAAGCTCTTCTACTGTTGCCTCAGGGATAGCCTCAGCAGGATTAATAAAATTCATCTTTCTATTCTTTCCAACTCTGCCCATGTGCCTGCTGTGTCTTAATCAGATGTGTTTTCTCTCCCCTGAGCCCAACCTGCTGTACCTTATTACCATCATTGTCCACCCCCTGCATGCTTTGGGGAAGAGGAGGGGGATAGTGGAAGTTCTCACCTCACCACAGGATTTCCTAAAGAAAGTTCTTTGTACTGGCCTTAATTTCCTCAACTGTAAAATGGGAAAATAATAGCACCTACTTCCTAGGATTGTTGTGAAAATAAAAGGAGATATCTGTAAAGTACCTAGCACAATGTCTGGCATAGGAGGTGCTTATAAAGGCTTATTGAATTGAATTAAAGGAAAGTTTCCACCAGAACTATAAACTGATAAGAGCTTCTGATGCATAGAACAACTTCTTCAGGCTTCCACAGCCATTCTTCTTATCCTGACTCTGCCACTGACTAGTTAGCTATATGACCTTGTGTGAGTCCCATCACCCTGGGACACTCAGTTTATTTTTCTGGAAAATGGGGAACTCTGTCATTTTCCCTTTTTATTTCAAAGAGTTGTTCTAAGGCGAAAATGAGGAAATTAAAAAAAGCCATCAGCATTCTCTCTCCTGTCTCCCCAGACCCATTGGTTACATTCATTATTGTTTTTGTTCAGTCACTGAGTTGACTCCTTGTGAGGTTCTGACCAGTTCAAAACATTTTAATCCACTTCTGTCCATTCCAGTTTACTCCAGTTCTAACCAGTTCAGTCCAGTTTAGATGAATTCAAACCAGCTTAATCCTTGGTAGAGTCATGGCAAGATAGCAATTTCTGTGACAGATGTGAGAGTTTTAGCAGATAGCAAACTCATTAAGGGTCAACTGTAGGATAGCAACCTTTGGCTGGATTGAGAGCATAGATTCTGCCCTGATTAGATCACATGCGTATGTGTGTGACACTGGAGACATAAAAATTAAATGAAAACAATCCCTTTCCTCAGGGAGCTTCCATTCTCCTGGGAAATAAAATATATACACAAATAAACAAATACAAAATACATGTAAAGTATATGTTAATGGCCCTCTGGCTTCACTCATCATTCCTATTACTTTCTAAACCAAAATATTCCTCACTGGTTATCATTTCCCTTAATATGTTTTCTGCTTCTATTACATTATAAGTTCCTTGATGGCAGGGATAATGGTTGTATTACTGTTTTATTTGTATCCCTAGCACTTACCTCAGTGTCTGGCATATGAAAAATGATTAAGTATTTTTTCATTCATTCATTTTTTTAAAAAAAAAATGTATTAACAGCTGGGGAAACCAAGAGAGTCCTTGCTTAGGAGAAAGTATTCCCTTCATTACTTTGAGGAAGTATGGATTTATCAGGATAGGTACTCTACTTCTACCAACACAGACAGCAATCCCTCTATGCCTGTGAAGAGTTTCTGAGAGTTTCTTTTTCAGAGTTTCTGTGGCTAAAACATTGTCATACTAGTGTTGGGCCTCTCTGAACTCAGCTGGACTGGTCCTTGGATGACATCCCACCCACAGCCCATCAAAAGCCCCCAGTTTGGAGTCTTTCTGCTCAGTAGGACATGAACTTATGCTCTACTGGAATTGCCTTCAAGAATCTTGGGTCAGCTGTGAGAGACAAGGAGGCATCTGATTATGCCTTTCATGCAGTTATAAAGCAATTTCAAGAGAGAAATTTCAGGATGGGCATTGCAATAGGAGATGATTGCCTTTCTTCATAGAACATAAAACATTAGAACAGAAAGGGATCTCAGACCATGGAACATATAACATTAGTGTAAGAGGGGTCCTTAGATGATCTAATTTAACCCCTTCTATTTACATAAGAGGTAACAGACTAAGAGAAAGTGACTTGACCATAGCTATATAGAGAAAGTGACTTGACCATAGCTATATAGCTAACCAGTAGCAGAAGTGATATCTCCTAACTTTGATCCTCTCAATTCTTTCTCTTCCACCACAATTAACAAAGTATTTGTAAATGATTATCTCAAAGATCTTCTGTCCCACTCTCATACTCTATATTCCAAGACCATCCCAGGGAGTTAGATGGTTCAGTAGGGTACTAAGCATAGAGTCAGGAAGACCCAAGTTCAAATCCAACCTCAGACACTTACTAGCTATGTGACCCTAATCAAGTCACTTAATTCTGTCTGCCTCAAAATCCTCAACTGTAAAATGACAATAACAACCCCTATGTTACAGGGGTTGTTGTAAGGATAAAATGAGATAATATCTGTAAAGCATTTGGCACAGTGCATATCACATAGTAAACATTTAATAAATATTTGTTTTTTTCCTTTCTTTCTTCTTCCTTCCTCCCAGTTCTGCCATTCTAGAATTCCACAAAAGAGCCAAGAATTCTGTGTTCTATCCTCATTATGGTCAGGCTTATATAGGAATGTCCACAGTATAATGTCTTCTTGGGAAGAACTTAGCAGATTCTGAGATAAATAAGAAATTCAAATGGGCTTCCCCATTCTGATATAATCACCTGAAATTTCTGTCTAAAAATCTCTATTCAATTTTCCTTGTAAATGGTTGTTTAAAAATTCTTTGTTCCATCAGGCATTCCAAACTCTCTTAGAAATCATCTTGGAGCAGCTCTCTTGTTCATGAGATCTATATGCAAGGCTGGAGAAAGTTCATACAGACTACAGCTAAGGCAATGCTTGGAGAAAACTGTGCGGTGCGATGATTGAAGGAGCTCTGAAGTTGGAGTCCAGAGACCTAGATTTGGGACTGACCATGGCCATTTAGTAGCTGTGTGACCCTGGGCAAGTAATTTTCCTCTTCTGGAAGAGGGTTTCTTTGCTTGTGAAATGCAATAAGACCTGTCCTGCATTCCTAATGGGATAGACATGATCCAAAGGGAAAGGACAGGGGACTGTTCTTTGTAATGATGAGGCATTATACAGATGAGATGGACTATTATTGTTATTTTAACAAAAATTACTCAAGTAAGTTGTTTGTTTCTCTGGTGATGGTTCTGGTTCTGGTTCTGCTGCCTTCACTGCCTCAGTCCTTACTCATCTTCCCAGGTTTCTCTGAAGCTATCTCTTTGTTTATTTCTGATAGTACAATGGTATTCCAGTTTCTTGCCAACACAAAAAGAGCAGCTTTAGATATAGCGAGGAGACTTGAAACATAACTTAGGGGAATCAGTTGAAAGAACTGGGTGTATATTTCTTGGAGAAGAGAAGACTTTGGATAGTATTGGGAAGAGACATGATTATTTCCTTCCAGTATCTGGAGAGCTACCTTTTGTATGGATATATACAATAGCTGTAAAGAGGCAAAATGTGAGAGAGGCTGAGGAGTTATAAAGATGAGGTGCCCCAAGACAACTTGAAGACAGAGGGAATCACTTCCAGTGGATGCATCAAGGAAGGCTTTATGGTGGAGGTGGCAACTCTGTTGAGTCTGAAGCAGGTGAGGGATTCTAATAGGTGAAGATGAGAGGAAGTGTTCGCCTCAGCATGAGTGGTAGCTGGTGGATCTAAGCATGAACTGAATGGAAATCAGCAAACTGGCTGGGCTGGAGAGTAGATGGAAAAGAAAATTAAATATTACTTACTCTCCTTGCACAGATAATGATGTATCACAAGTCCTGACCCAGAAGATTTGTGTTATAGGGTCTATACTCATTAACCCCTCTCATGACAAATAGAGGAATAGGGGTTGTCTGAGCTCTTCTAAAGGCTGGGCTTTGGGGTCACGTTTTCTCTGGGCTCTGGAAATTGCCTAAAACATTTCAAGGCAGACTTGAATGCCCCTTGGATAGAGAGAGATGTCTAATTATCAGAGTGGATCCTGTCCCTAAAGAAAAGAGCTCATTAATTCTTTTGATCCCAGGACACTGTTAGACAATTGATAGGACTCTTTTCTCATCCCAGGGGATATCTTTGAGATCATTCTCTCCAGTGGCTCTATCCAGTTATCTTGGGGCTCATCTCCATCTCTCTGTGCAACGTCTTTCAATGGTTTCCCATTGCTTTCAGGGAAGTTCCAATCCTTCTGCCTGGCATTCAAGGACCTTTACCATTTGGCACTGCCTTTCTACTTTCATCTTACTTTACTCCCATACAAGTGTGCCCCGCTCCAGTCAAACTGAACTATGTGCACTCTCTCTTACGCCTCCTTGTCTTCGTTCTTATCCAAGGGTTACTTTGTCTGGTCTTTTCAGAGAACCCTGGAGTCAGGAGATTCCTCATAAGTCATCTCGTAGAAACCCCATGTTTGCTGAAGTAATCTCTTCTGCAATATCATCTGACCTCTGCCTGGGCACCTTCATTACTGGGGATGTCACTTGGGCTCTAATACGAATTACTTTAATGTCTCCACAAAACGCTTGTCTCTTAATTGAAATCCAAGTCATTCTTGCTAAAAGAAAGTTCTTTAAGAAGAGATTTTTCTAATTCTTTCAGGACTCATTCTGGGAATTGAGCTGACAAAAGGACCAGTCTGTGTTGCTTAATGTGCCCATTGCCTTAAAGAAGGATAATAAGCTTCAGAGCTGGAAAAACCATGAAAATCACTTAGCTCATTTTATAGATGGGGAAATTTAAGAACTAACTAAGGGAAGTAACTGTCTCAAAGTCACTTAGGTCATAAGTATAGAGTCAGAATTCGAACCCTAAATTACGTGCCATGTCTTCCTCTTAAAAAGGATAGGGGAGGACACCAGACAATCTTGGCAATTGTTAAAAATTGTTAAAAAAATTTTGATTTGTTAAAAATTGTTTAAAAAAAGAACAAAACATGAAGAAAAAGTCTAAAGGAACAAACATTAGCAATAAGAAATTTAAATATCTCTTTTTGCAGAAAACCCAAGACAGCCCCCAAAATAACTTAGTGGAGGTAAGCAATGCTTTTAGTCAAGTAGTGGAGAATTATGATAAACCCAACTCTCTTTCTATTTTGTACCACCCAGAATGATGTCTGTAACAATTAGCCTCCAAACCCATCATTTAACACAACAACTGGGCTGTATGTTTGACTCAGTAGAACTGGGACGAGTAGGTGACATTGCATTGTGATGAGAGTTTGTGTTCAAAGAATGCTTTAAGGTTTTCAAAGCCCTGTACATGTGTTCTCTCATTTCAGCTTCACAGCAACCCTGGGATTTAGGGGCTATTATTATTATCCCCATTTTACAGATGAACAGACTGAGGCTGAGAAAAGTTAAATAACTTACTCAAGGTCACATAGCAAGGAAGCATCCAAGGCTGTATTTGGACAGTAGAGGAAAGAGCACTGAGTTTGGCGTCAATAAGATCTGCTTTACTTTCCAGTACCACTCACCAGTGCCAACACTGTCACTTAACAACTGTGTGAGCTTGGGCGGGGTGGGATTGATAAGCTTTACTGAGTCTTAGTTTTCTTCAGGGTAAAAAGATGAAATTGGACTGGATGATTTCTAAAGTCCTTTCTGGCTTTGACACTTTATGCTTACAAGTCCTCTCCAGTTTTAGACAACTAATAATTCTGCACATTGTAATGGTCATTGCCATTATCCAGGTTTATAACCAAGTTGCATTCCACTCACTAGCTATGTGTCCTCTCCAAGGCTAAATTCCCAATTAGTTCTTTGGCTGATCCATGATATGTGAATGTTTTATGAAGAAGAGAAAAAAAGGAGCCTTTTCTCAGCAGATCCTACTTCAACCCTGGTCCCTGGTGGAAGAAGGAGCAGATACAGGTCCTCATTAAGACCAGATCACATCTCTTTATAAAGCACTTTTCTCACAATAAGCCCATGAGTGAAATCACATAACTATCATTACCTCCATTGTATCCTGGAGGCAGTTGACTCCCAGAAGGGATAACTCATTTGCCCAATCCCATACACTTAACCATTGCAGAGTTGGGGCTCACATTCAGGTCTTCAGACTCCAAACCCAGTATGTGTTTCATGATATCCTCCTGGATCAATGTTGCAAAATTAGACAATTCATATCCCTTTCTGCATCCTCGCAAAGCAACTGAGTGTGTATATGTCATTTTTTCCCCAACTTTGACCTTAAATTTCAGATAGGAAACTGGCAGTTAGGCTTTGCATTATCTCACCAAGTATTGCTTCATCTAGACCACAGAATGTCAGAGCTGGAAAGGGTTTTAGAGCATATGACACAGAATGGTAAAGCATGGACTCAATTATCATCTCTATTTCAGTGACTCCCAAATCTATATAACCAGATTTAATCCCTTTCTTAAACCCCCATTCCACAATACCAATTGCCTGTTATCCATTTCCACCTGTATGCCTCTATCAAAATCTCCAACTCAGTGTATCCCAAATGGAATTTTATTTTCTCCCAAATCCATCCTTCCTCCAAGCTTCCTTATTTCTCTTGGGGATAGTTCCATCCTTTCATTCTCCATGATAGGTAATCTCAGAATCATCTTGAACTGTAGTCTATCTCTGCCCAGCCTCCCCCACACCAATGAAATTAGTTGTTGATGCTGCTTCCATAACATACCTGACATTTATATCTCCCATGGCCATTTTTCACCCTATCTGCCTTGTTGTGAGACTCAAATGAGATAATAGTTGTGAAGTGCTTTGCATAGTGCCTGGCACATAGTAAACACTATGTAAATGTTAGGTATCATTACTACTACTACTGCTGCTGCTGCTGTTGCTGCTTCTACTACTACTACTACTATGACTACTACTACCCACTAACTATTATTATTATCCATTCCTTTCTCTCTCCCCTGGTCATTTTCCACATGGCACAATGGATGAAGCACTGGGCCTGAAGTCAGGAAGACTTGAGTTCAAATTCATCTCAGACACTTAACTTGGTCCCCGAGCAAGTCACTTAACCTCTATTTGCATCAGTCTCCTCATCTGTAAAATGAAGATAATGATAGCCTCTACCTCCCAGGGTGGTTGTGAGCATCAAATGAGGTAATCTTTGCAATGTGCTTAGTAGGCACTATAATAGTATAGTGGGCATCTAGGTGGCACAGTGGCACTCTATGTGCCAGCCCTGATGTCAGGAAGACCCATCATCAGGAGTTCAAATCTGACCTCAGACATTTACTAGCTGTGTGACCCTGAGCAAGTCACTTCACCCTGCTTGCCTCAGTTTCCTCATCTGTAAAATGAGTGTAATAGTAACACCTACTCCCTAGGGCTGTTGTGAGAATAAAGTGAAATATTTGTAAAGTCGTTGGCAAACCTTAAAGTGTTAGGTAATAATGATAATAATTAATAATAATAATGTTGTCATTTCTTGTGTTCCCAGTGCTTAACAGAGCCCTTGACAGAGAGGATCAATAAATGCTTGCTTGTTGACTTGACTTCCCCTTGACATTTCTCTGGATTGACTTATCTGTGTATCTGTCCTATCTCGAGCACCCTCCTTTGAGTGTAAGAGCCATGAAGGGAGGGGCTGTTTCATTTTTCCTCTTCTGTATCTCTAACATCTCCCACAGTGCGTTGAAAACAACAGGCATTCAGTAAATATTTGTTGAATTGAATGGAATACAGATTTTGGGAGCTGGAAGGAACCTTAGGCTAGAACACAGAATGTGAACTCAGACTGAGGAGGAAGGCAAGGCAAGGTCTCCTGATGAAAAGGGAAAGCAATGCCCTGGAATTTGTTTTTGAGCTGAAGCAGTTTATAAGAAGCATTTTCCATGCCAGGCCTGGAGGACTGTATGGAAGTTGAAGAATACAAGTTGCAAGGGGCTGAAAATCATTTTCCTGAATGGCAATTGAAACAAGATGTTCCTCCAGGGCGAATGGGAATGGTTCCTTTACAACCAGCCAGCATTTTTTTTTTTGCTTTTGCCGAGCAAAGCTTCGAAGGGACTCATTTTTCCAGGCTTGCTTTTCTCTTAAAAAGAAAAAGAAAAGAAAAACACAGAAAATTCTTTGAAATGGAAGCTGAACAATCACTTGAATGGGAGGTTAAATTTCCCCTATATTAGCATTGTCCCTTCTAGAAACAATAATGATCATCTTCTCATATTGGCACCATTGTGATGATCCTGAGGGTGGGCTGTGAGTTTTGTTGGGGAAATGTTTAGATTTCAAAGGATGCTTTTCACATAAAAAAAGAATGCATATTATCTCACTTATTTTTATAATCTTTCTTTATAAATCATCATGAAAGTTTCCATGGAGGATTGTGCTCTGGACTGATTGTGAGTCCTGGCCCAAGTACTTACTAGCTGTCTGACTGTAGGCTAGGCCCTTTCATCTCTCAGTGGTTCACTTTATCTGTCTGCAAAATGACAACAATGGGGGCACTACCCACCTTGCAGTTGTTGTGAGCAAAGCCTCTAAAAGTGGAATTTTTATAATAATCAGTAGTAGTAATTGTTGTGCAGTCACATCTGACTCTTCATGACCCCATTTGAGGTCCTTGGCAAAGCCACTGGAGTGATTTGTCATTGTCTTCCAGCTCATTTTTACAGAGGGGGAAACTAAGGCAAACAGGATTAAGTGACTTGCCTGCTGTCACTCAACTGGTATCTGAGGTCTTTTGAACTCAGGTCCTCTTGACTCCAGGCCTAGCACTCTCTCCATTGTACTACCTAGTAGTAGTAGTTGTGGTAACTAAAAAGCAGGATCTGGGTTAAATTCTATGTCAAATACCAACTCTGTCACCCCAGGGCAAATTACTTAACCTGCTTGGGTCCTGGTTTCTTCAGTTGTACAGTGGAGATAATAGTAATAACAAAGCCCACTTTCCAGGGCTATCCAGAGGATTCAGTGAGTTAATATACATATAAGGTCCCTTCTAAACTAGAAGGTAGGAGATAAATATTAGCTATTGTGATAGAAATGTAGATAAGGAGGAGGGGGTTGTACCTGCTGGCCTGTAAGATCCTTTCTGGCTTTATATCTGTGATTCTAAAAGTCTCTGCCCAAGAGGATTAATGTCAGGCGACCTAAGTTTCTCCCTCATTTATACCTAGATACTTTTTTCCAGTTTTATGTCCATTTAAAATATCCTTTATATAATATTTGTAAAATGCTTAGCATAGTGCCTGGCACATATACATGCCAGGCACTGCCATGATAATTACTGTCCTCATTACCATTGCCACCATCGTTATCGTCATCATTCCTTCTGTTCATCTCCAAAGTTGTCTTTTGATGAATTGTTTTAACTCTGATCCTGGAATTTCCAAAGCGCCTCCCTGGTCACACACACACACACACACACACACGTATGTATATGTATGTATACACACATATATATCCTATATATATGTATATTCTATAACGCATAAATATATGTATAGAAACATATTAATGTGTATATATATATGTATGGTCCATGACTATATAGATGTGTGTATATCAACTGTGCCACCTAGCTACTTCTAAGGGTGGTCTTACTGACACCCCTGACTCTCCTCCAATATATCAAACTGAGGTCTTCTCCATCAAACCAGTTCATACAAGGATGGAATCTCTCAATTGCAAGAAATCTCCAAAGTCACCTAGTCCAATCTCCTGTCCAATGTAGATACTCCCTCAACAGCCTCTGCTTGAATATCTCACTAACTTTGTTGGCTAATAGGTCAGACAACATAAAATCTCAGAGTTGAGATAGACCCCAGTAATCAATTCCCTACCTGATGAAACATTTCTCCTACAGTATGTTCAACAAGTGATTGTTCAGGCACTACTTTGGATAGATGAACTGAATTTTCCCTTTTTTACCTTGTGGTTTTGGAATTAAGGGGACCTGGGTTAGCACTAGGCAGTAGGACACTCACAAGGATTTTCCCCTTTCTAGGAATTTCCAGACCTTGGTCACAGAGGCAGAGTGAGGCTGTGGGAAGGAAGTACACAGGCTGGAAGTCTATCACCAACCACTTCTTACCTATATGACCTTCATCAAGTCACGGGGCCTCAGTTTCCTCCTGTAAAATGAAGAGATTTCCTAGATGATCCCCAAGGTCCCTTCCAGCTCTAAATACCATGATCCTTGGTGATGCCAACTGAGTGGGAGCAGCTTGACGTCCTCTGGACTGCTGTGTGTGCCAGGGTGTGACAAGGAATCACTTTTTCCCTCTCTCCAGCTTCCAAGAATTCACCCAAAGCCAAGAGTTTTTACTGCTTTTAAAATATTCAGGGTTTTTTTCCCTTCCCATGCCATATTTCTTCAGTGTTCAGTCAAAAAGTCCTACTTTTATTCTTCAGACATATCAAACAAGGGTGCAAGGCCCATTTGGACATCATTTAGTTCAATCCCCTCATTTTACAGAGCAAGAAAGCAAGTTCCAGGGAGAAATAAGATGTTCAAGGTCACAGAGGTTGTAAGTAGTAGTACTAGAATTTGAATTCACGTGCACTGTCATGAAATGTAATTTTTTTCCACTAAACTACACTGGTCTATCACTCTATCATGTTTCCAGATTTATTTTCTAATGCATTGACCTGGTAATGTCCTTACCTTGTGTGGTATTCAAGGCCCTTGGCAACCTGTCACATCTTCATGGTCTTACCTCCCACAAGTCTGTCTTATCTCCACTACACATTAATTAAATTAGAAAGCTCAGTATGCCCTCAAACACATTAGGCTTTTTATAATGTGACCTATTTCTTGTCTCTTTTCTCTATTTGGAATGCCTTCTTCCCCACTGAGCTACTTATGTCAAGTTCTTACTGCCTTCTGGCTTCCCTGGCTTCCTTCAGTACTTAGCTGAAATCCCATCTTCTACAAGAGACCTTTCTCAGGTCCCCCATCTACTCACCTCTTTCTTCTCTATCACATATTGTTGGTGACTTCCCTCTAAGCCACTTTCTTGTGGCTCTAAGAGGCTATAGCATAAGCAGCAGCTACATCTTGGTAAAACCTTCTCAGCAGATGAGCTGAACCAGATTGAGGGTATATGACAAGCCTCAAATCAGTTGGTGAGTTATGGCGATGTCTATTCACCTTCAGTATGTGAAGACTTCCCCCAGCAGAATGGATAGATGAGAACAATTTGTTCCAGTGATCATGATCCAAGGTGGCTGAAGCAGGTCCTGTGGAGTTGTTAGAGCTTCGTTAGACCTCAAAGATGCCAAGGTCATCCCGCATACTGGGACATGAGCAATTGCCTTGACTTTTCTTCAGACACTTAAAACTTCAGACACTTGTCTTACCACTGGACTTTGATTACTCTGGAAGTGAGAGTGAGGCTGATGACTTTGTGTGACTCTGCTTCACTTAATTACAATTCACAAGCAAGCAAGACATCACCCATTATCATGACCACCATCTCTACCCTGTTTCTATGGATGAAAGTAGTATCCGTCTCATGTTATTTCATCGATTAGTTGGGTTCAACTCTTTATCAAAACACTGACACATCAATTATTACTTCTAAAAAGAAGGTGGATCAGGAGAAGTCGCCCATAAAATTGGAGGATTTTCCTAAACAACCTGATAATATAATAGATTATGTAACCAAGGTTAGTCCCTGATCAAACTGAAGACATCCCCAGCTGGCCATTCAAAGAAGTCCTACTGATGAATCACTGAATGTCTAGGGATTGGCTAGATGAGTATCAGCTACATCCCTGGTGACATTTGAAATGCAAATAAGCTTCACTCAGCTCTAAAGGAGTGACTCCTTCTCTTCCCTTGTAACTCTTGGGGAATACACCAAATAGGGGGAGGGATTTCTCTCTCTTCCCTCTCCTGATTGACAAGAGGGTCTTGCAGCAGAAACACATGGCCATAGGAGGCAATTGTGAGGTACTCATTTAACTAGGAGTCCACTGTATAGCTCTAGGTGCATTGGTGGGTACCACTATTCAAGAAACACAACATCCATATTGCTCCTATCGGTTTTCATACAGTAGTGTAATAGGTATCGGTATTTAAATATTCAAATATTCAAGAACTATCTCAAAACAATGGTCTCCTTTGCCAAGGAAAATATTGCCAAGGACAATACTGACTGTCTTATTACAGTCTATAAACAAAATAATTTTTATACTATTTTTTTCTCCAGTGATGATTCTACTTACATACTGACACATCTAAGATGGAGACTCCAAATGAATTCTTAGGACTCATGAACCCATTGTTGTGGATATGTATTAAAACTCACAAATATGCATGGATGTCTTTGCCTTTCATAGTGACAGAGAGAGGCCAAAAATAGTTCAAAGAAAAGGCACTTACTGAAATGACACAGTAAGAAAGGCAGAGATGAACTATCTTCCCCATAAACTTGGGTCACAGTCTCCCATAAATACACCTAGCATCAACAGAGAGAGTGAACACATAGAAGTCATAAGTAGAAAGGCATACATGTAGGGAATGGATGTGACCAAGGCAAGGAGGGACAACTCACACTTCTGATGTGGCAAGGCCACTAATGTCCTCACGTGGCTCCCACTGACCTTGGTATCACAGTTCCCGTTATTCTCTCTTCAGAAATGCTTGCTCCAGGACACTATTTGGCTATTGTACCCACTGCCTTCAGCCTCTGACTCAGCTGAAAACCTCAGTGGTTTTGTGCTTCAAGAAAAAGTTTGTGAAGAAACAATTTAGACCATAGTCTGTCTTCTCCATGAAGAAGCAGAATGTACAAGGAATTCTCTCTCTAGAAGATTCTGTTCAAGAGCTCTTTAATTTGAAGTTAGGCATGAGGCAACTCTCAAAGTTGGCATTTTCCAAGAACTTCTCTTTTTCTTCTAGAAGGTCAGATTCTAGGATTGTACTAGTTAGGGAGCTCAGAATTCCCTCTCCTCTACACATAAGTTTGAGGCTCAAGGTGTGGTACCCTTGAATTCCCCTCTTAGCCTGTGTGCAAGCATATGTCTCTTATGGCCATCTGTTTCTGTTGCAAGACACCATTGCTGATATAAGGAGAAGAGAGAAAATCCTCCTCTACCTTGCTGCACTCTATCTTTGAGCAACTCTCCCTCACTTTAATCTGATTC